>NW_013952529.1:1586854-1589776 GCF_001266775.1 Austrofundulus limnaeus | reverse complement strand
CACACACACACACAAACACACACACACTGAAGTTTATGGCCTCGGCTCCTCTGTCTCCAGTTTGATCTGTGGGATGAGTTTATCCATATTTAATGATCGCACTAATGAAGCTTTCACCTCACACTCGCTTCTGTTTTCTTCGCCACGCTCTTCAGCATTTTTTTTTATTTTTGCCAAACATAAAAACAACATAAAACACTTTTTTTTCCTGTGTAAAACACTGAAAGCATATAAAGCAGAAAACATTATGTGTTTTGGGGAAGTGATTTGAGTACAGATGTGTTTCCTTGGAAAAGGCCCATCACTCCAGGCTAAAATCTGAGGCATCCCTTTGGAAATAGTCGGGATGCCAGCTGGAGTGATGTGTTTTTGGCTCTGATGAAAGGGTCCTGGGGGCTGCAGACTTGATGACAATGATCTATTGCCACGCCAAAGGTCTGTTTCTGCAGCCCCCCGGACACACATCGATGAAAGCAGACGCACACACCGGGAGCACTATCAGTCTTTCTCTGTAATTCTCTTGTTTACACTCAGCCGATATGACTGAGGCTCTCGCTTTCAAGCAGGTTCCTTTAGCAGCTCTCATTCAATATTTAACATGCAGAACTCCCATCAGGCAGAGTGGGGCTGAAGGACCGAGTCTTTACAATCAACAGTCCAATTAGAAATGAAGAGTGACTGGAGAGCTTTCACAGTTGTGACTTTATTTAGCTAAACAGCATAAAAAACAACCCGGTAAGAAAAGATGTTGAGTTTAGAACCTTGACTTTCTAACTGCAGGACTCAGAAAAATATTTGGTTTGCATGGTGAGTATTTGTGCCTACAGCTGCATCCTGCAGGTTTATGTTGCCAAGAGTTGGCCTGAAGCTGGGCTCACATAACATCTGATGATGGATTATCTTGCAGTCGATTTGTCCACCAGAAAAAAAGCAGAAGTGTTGCTTTAGGTCTGGGATGAGCATCATTTTCAGGTGAACTGATGGATTGAGGCTTTAGGAGCTGGTTTGTTCTGTTGGTCCATCTATTCCAACCCTGATGGCCAGGAGTTGTGGATCTTTAAAGGATAATGTATCCTGTTTGGTCTTGGGATCTCTCAAGAGAAGCTGGATGGGTTTCTAGGTTTCCTTCCTGGACCAGTTTCCTGTGCAACCGGACCAGGGATAAGATGCAGCAGATGGACTGATGGATGAAATCAAAGCTACAAAGTTTCCATCATTTAAGCATAACTTGTGGCCAATTTAAAAAAATATATAATTGTAGCCTGAAAGATATTTGCTGCAAAGCTACAAAACGGTCAGCTGGTCTCTCAACACCACTGACCAAATTTTCTCCAGATTGGGGTAAGGAGAGTCCTCTTGTCCACATGTTATGGATTCCTGGGGTGAGTGGAAGATAATGTGCCGGTCTGTACTGTCAGTTGAGGACGTCGAAGATGTTTACATAACTGGATGATTAATAACAGGATTTCTGCATATTTGAGATGGTGGATACCTGGCCTGTCGTGAAATTCAGAAAATGTCGGCAGCCGTTTGGGCCTTGATGATTCTACCCGGTCTGATGGAATATGCCGAGCTGTCAACACTCAGACTCTATTGGAGCAGAATCACAAACTGGAGGTGATCCTTGTTGATGGTTGCGGGCCAGCTGTGGTTCCTGAGCTCGCTGGCGAGATGGAACAGATCTTGGAGAAGTGGTACGCTCGGTGAGGCGAGAACGACCAACAAATTGGCTGATTGTAATTTGTCATTAGCTGTGTTTCCATTACAAATGTGCGCAAAACTTTGTCGATATTATGTTAATGTCGAAAAGTAAGTAAGAAATGCTATTAAGTCACGTGCATACGTTTGTTCTCATGATAAGTCATTACAAACATGGCGGCGATGGATGTAAACACATAACATGTTACTACCACGACACTAGCGCTCATCATCAGAGGAGACGTCGGCGTCTTTTATCGAGGCTTTCCAGAGACAAGTCCCTACTTGGGAGCGTCTACGTATGCTGTGTTTTTGGGAAAATGTAGTCGGTGAGTTTACTATTTTATACTACTTCTGTGATATTACTACTACTTCTACTTCCTGTTATCTTCTTCTTCGTCATCGTATTTTTCACCAGTAAAACAGAGGGTTGTTGATCAAGTGACTCCCATAATGCAAAAAAAGTGTTTCCATTGCAGTTTTGCAAAATACACCAATTTCGATATGGCCGAAAAACCACCTCATCCTAGTGCAAAACCATTTTGTCGAAAAACATATATTTTTTTCGAAATTGACGTGTTTCCATTGAGCAAATTTAATTTCAAAATTCTAATTTACACATTTTCATGGTCAGTGGAAACACAGCTAGAGAAAGTTCCCAAAGAAGACTTTAAGGTTGACAAGTTGAAAGTGTCGGTCTGAACCAAAACTCTGTGGTCATATGAATCTGGCTCCCATGTGTTGGCCTTGAAGGCTGGATATCTCAAACTCTCCTGGACACTCTATCCCCCATCGTCCCACCTCCCACTCAGGTCTGTGAACTGGTCCCAGAGCTATCAAGTCGACCCGATGAACACTACATCACTACAGGTGGGGCGGAGCTGTTGGGGGTCTGATTTCACACATGCACAAACGACATTTTCCTTTTCTGGCTTAAATGTCCTCTATGCAGAGTTTTTATTTTGCAAACTTATATTGTGTTCTTGTTAGGGACACAGTATGTGATGTTTTTTAGCCCTCTCTTTTTTCTAATGTAAGGTAACACCAATTTGTGGCTGCAGGACTCAGGGCATCTGTTCTCCCATGCATGTGATTTTTGTTTTTGTAGAGGTAACCCTGGTGAAAAAACTTTTCTATTGTTTATTTTTGTTGTCTTTGATTTTATATTTTTACACTTACAAGAAGAAAATCATTTTAAAGTGTTTTTATTTTCTTTAAGTGAAT
>NW_013952529.1:1579615-1584439 GCF_001266775.1 Austrofundulus limnaeus | reverse complement strand
AATGTCTTGCAAGGTCTTGTGGAACATGACTTTCATGAGATTAAGCTGGTATTAATCTCATGGAGCAAGGGTTCTTACATTTTTGTCTCTCTCTTGAATGGGTTGTTCCAAACTGTTTCCATTTGTTTGATTAATGGGTAACACTTTCTTTTACGGTACCCTTATTACCATGTAATTACAAGGTAATAAAAAGTAATTAAATGGTAATTACTACCTTATTATCATGCAATTACGTGGTAATTACGGTACAAAAGAAAAACTACTCTTAGTAAAACTACCTTTATTGGGTAACTACAATCAAATTACTATTCAATAGTAACTCAACACTATATTTATAACAAAAAGAATGCAGCTAATTTTTGGGGTTAGTGGTTAATTGCAATAAAAATATAACTTTAAAACTGTCCAAATTACCTACTACTTATTTAGGTGTTACATAGTGAATTGTAATACATTACCAGGTAAGTGCTACATTACTATTACTGCAGATAATTAATTACATAGTAAAATTGTACCCTAATTACCACATAATTACATGCTAATAATGTAGTAATTATTATTTAATTACATTTTCATTACCTTGTAATTACATAGTAATAAGGTAGTAATTACATTTAATTGCATTATTTTTATTACCTTGTAATTACGTGGTAATAAGGTAGCAATTATATTTATTTACATTTTATTACCTTGTAATTACGTTGTAATAAGGTAGTAATTATTATTTAATTACATCTTTTATTACATAGTAATAAGGGTACCGTAAAAGAAAGCGTTACCGATTAATGAAGTATTTTTGGATTGAATTGAAAGGACAAATGATGATTGGTTCTTGGACTGTAAACAGAGTAAGATGGAGGAGGATAATTTGCTGTGGTGACCACAGAAAAGGGAAAAGCCAGAAGAAGATTTTAGAAACTCTAACCTGTTACGTGACCAGAAACAGCTGCAACAGCTGGAGACTTGCAGGTGTTTGTTGCTAACGAGGAGCAGCAGACAAAACTTTAGCTTTTCATGTCAACAAATTTGCATCAATTAGACAGAAAGTTTACATTTATTTGACTAAAACAAGCTGGGAAACGTGTAAAAATAAATCAGTAAACAGCTGCACAGAGGCTGTGTGTAAAAGTCATGGGTCACTTTATAATGAATGGGGTCAGCTGTGAATGTATGTTTGTCTGCATGCTCCTAAACACTGAGGAATCTAATGCTCTGCAGACAACAAGGCTAAAGGTCACCGAGCTTCAGGCAACAGCTTCAACTGGGAAAATCAAAAAATGTGACAAGGATTGTGTGCGTGTACACGCCCCGGCGGTGTGTGCACCTGCACGGACAGCATCAGCAGATGCATGAATAATAAAAACTTTACCTCCACCGCTGCTGTTTTCATCGCCCTGGAGACAAGATGTAAAGTTTCTCTGCATGCTGGACGTGTGGATGTACCTGAGCCTCGCCGTGCTCGCCAGGAGCTTTGGATTATTCAAGGGAAAAGGCAGAGATGGGTCAGAAGTCAGAACCTTTCACCTTGAATAAAATATAAACTGAATCTGATGCCTGCATCAACGGATATAAAGATTCTCTCTGCTTTATCTGCTGTATTTTACAGTAATTATAGCACTTGCAAATAAATTAGGATTAATTGTGATTTTATTGCTTCAATTCCACATTTGGTTCAGACAACAGGTTTTAGAGAACTGCTTCAAAGCTACTATTTTATTTTATTTATTTATTTTCTAAAATATATTTCACTCAAAAAACCCACAATACACACACAATAATAAAAAGAAAAAAAAGAAAAGTTCTGCATAAAAATGGTTCAGTGAGAAGAAAAAAATCTTATATCTGCCCATTATTTAAAAAAGAATAACTTCAAACTTACAACAAACGTAACCTTTAATAGTCTCCAATTTACAAAAACCAAACATTGTGTCGTTTATATCTTATTTCCTTTATATAGTATCAAATTTTCTCATTCTGATTTAATCATCTTTTTGAACTCATATTGTTTTGGAGGTTTATTAAAATGTAAACAAGTCCATCAACCTGTTCCCTGAACTGTAACACATCGCCCCTTCACACTGAGGTTTTACAAAAATCTCCTGTCCCTTCAGGTTATAGTGACTCTCTCTTTTAACACATTTTGATAGGATATTTAATAGTAATAATGTTTTATGAGCTGATATACACAACTTGCAAAATACTATAATCAACCAGATCGTAAAACTTCAATCATTTAACTGATGAATTAATATTTGTTGGATGAACTTTACAATTCTTACAGCTCTTTACTATAAAATAAAAAATAGCATTTGTTATAGTTTTGCAGCGTTTTCCCCAAATGTCCAGACAATATAATGTGGTAGAATCATTGAATTATATAATACAGTATATACACTGCTCTCCTTGGCTGCTTCTCATCGATGATGATGATTCCCAAAAATGTAATTTTACTGGCTCTCTGAATTTCAGAACCATTAATTCTGAATGGAGCTTTTGTATGGTCTTCTACATCTGTTTAATGTTTTCACCAGAACAAAAAAGTGTGTCATCAGCAAATGAAATACATTTTAAAACCCTCGACATAAAATAAACAGTGTTGGTCCAAGCACAGTACCCTGAGGAACTCCACAACTAATTTTACATAATTCAGATCTTACATTGTTGACCTGAACAAACTGTTTCCTGTTTTTCAAATAACAAGTAGACACCCACTGGAGTGCTAATCCTCTAATGCTGTTAATATTCAGCTTTTCATGGACAATAGTGTTGAAGGCCTTCAAATCAACAAAACACTGACACAGAACTGTTACAAGTTACTAAGTTTATTAGTAACTATTAACTTTACTGAAACACTCTCTGAATTTAATGAGTTGGTAGAATGCAGTCAGAAAAATTCACTTTTATACAAAGTAAACATTAAAATCTTCAGTATCTTACATTTACTCAGTTAAACATCTTATTAGTGTCATTTTGACATCTTTAAACACATTCTTGTCTTGTAGTTTGTGTTTTTGCTGACAGCTCAGTTATGTGTTGTCACTCTTTCAGTCACGTCTGAACACTCGAGCTTTTTCTTTGCAAACTTTCACTTTTCTGCTCATTTTGCTTTGCTCCATGCAAACTGCTTGCTTTTTGATTGGCAGTTATTTTATTTTATTTTATTTTATTATCAATCATCAGTTTTGCTAAAAAATAAAAACATCACCAGAACCTGCAGCTCTGCAAATCAGAGACTCTTCCTCTGGCCCGTCACCTGATCAGACGCCTGCTCTCCTGTAGCAGCACGTCTGCCTTTACCTCCAAGCAGACTTCCTGTTAGTCCCGACACCCATGTCTTATTCACTGCTGCCTTGTTAGGACCACCATGCTGTCAGCCTGAATCCTGAATTTACATTAACTGTGATTCTGCCTGAGCTTCAGTGTCACTTCAGTGCATAATTTGACACACGTGTGTTTAAACATGGGTTCCTCCTGACCATCATTTATGGTTCTGAAGGTGTTTTTGGAGTCGGTCTTGTTGGCTGAACCACTTCAAGCTGCTGTGAAACACAATCTGATAACTAACAGTCATAATTCTCAGCTTTTTCTCTTATTTGACTGCAGATATGCTGTATATATGGTAATAATTCTTATATTACAAAGAACATTACTATTTTCTTTTACTGTTTTTATTCAGTGTGATCAGCGCCATGTTGGTCATGCAGGATAAAAAGAAACGTAGTAATTAACCTAATTGTTCCACTCTGTGTTAATTAGCTCCTTCTGCTACACACTAGAAATATTGCTTAATATCTGAGTTATATTTTTGCACCATTCTTGACTGCAGCGACAAATTTAGAAATGAATATTCCGGGCCACATGTCATTATTTAGCGTAGCCCCGGGGGAACCTCGCGTTTCTCAAATTGAAGAAACGTCCGACTGCTGTCAGGCCGTGGGAGTAATTTCTCTGTGGCTCAACCCTCCGACCCAGAGGTGAGTGATTGGAGAGAATTATCCCATTCAGGCTGAGCGTCAGAAGACTTTTTACTGTTTGGGGTTCGTTGTGACGTGGATGAGCCCAGCTTTTTAGTTTTAGTTTCCATATCTCCATCTGCCCTGAACACGGTTTCAACCTGAATAACTTTGTTAGAGAGCTCCTGAGACATAACAGCTCATAATTCATGTTTTTCAGTCTGGTAGCATCGCAGAGAGAGTTTTAATGAAATATTATAAACTAACAAACTCTTGCTGTTCTTTTGTTTCTGGCTCATGTTACTTAAAATGTTCAGTTTTTTGTCCCAAGTTTATTAAACCCTGTTGGACCTATAGCAACACATGCAGCAGTATGCTCTATATTTATGAAAAAGAAAAAATCAGTAGGTCCTCTGGATGGTTCTTCTTTAGTGAAACGTTTCGTCTCTCCTCCAAGAGACTTCTTCAGTCTGATAAGTTTCAGATGAACTCAGCCTTATAAGCTCCGCCTCCAACTGGACAAACAGGTTAGTCACATGCAAAAGAGGGCCATCACCTAACAATAGGCTTGATTAGCTCTATTGTTCATAGAGGGTCATGTGCCCCATCACCTGACCCGTGTCGTGTTATGTGAATGTAGTGAATGCAAGTGGGGGTTCAACGTCCCCTTGTTTTTTGTTTTTTTTCCCCTCTTTGTGTTGGTATCATTGGGGCCCTGATTCACACCTTTTGCTCACAGGGGGCGGAGTCATACTTGCAATAAGAGCGTTGTAGGAGGACGACAACTGCACACGAAGGCCTCCGCCTCTGTTTAATGGTGGACGGTTTTTCTTCACAAAGATGGCTTCCTTTACTCCTCTCAAACCAATGT
>NW_013952529.1:1577038-1579495 GCF_001266775.1 Austrofundulus limnaeus | reverse complement strand
GCCACTGGGACGTCATGTTTAGAGAATATATGTCTCAGTTTCTCTGAAGCTCCCGCCACATATGGAATGACGACTGGCTTGGGTCTGTGAGCAAAAGGTGTGAATCAGGGCCCCAATGATACCAACACAAAGAGGGAGAGACAAAAACAAGGGGACGTTGAACCCCCACTTGCATTCACTACATTCACATAACACGACACAGGTCAGTTGATGGGGCACATGACCCTCTATGAACAATAGAACTAATCAAGCCTATTGTTAGGCAATGACCTTCTTTTGCATGTGACTAACCTGTTTGTCCATGTGTAGGCGGAGCTTATAAGGCTGAGTTCACCTGAAACTCATCAGACTGAGGAAGTCTCTTGGAGGAGAGACGAAATGTTTCACTAAAGAAGAACCATCCAGAGGACCTACTGATTTTTTTCTTTTTGATTTTTTTCTACCTGGATTACTGAGATGCATCAGGAAAGCTCTATATTTATATTAAATTATCAGCCTCTATTAATTTGTTTTTCCTGGAATATTTAATGCAGGAACAGAATGGTTAAAGACAAATTAAAAAACTCAGCAGCTGGTCTAAAACACATTTCAGCACCATTCCAGTATGTTTTCATTTTAATTGCTGAGCTTCTCAGTCCATGCCAGACTGCCTGTTCCCTCCTTGTGCTTCATCTGGTGCCACTTCTCTTTCCTCTCGCCTTTTGTTTTTACTTCTAAAGAATTAAAGTTTATTTTCACTTTTAATACCGTATTTGTTGCTTTGCTAGTCCCATTCTTCACTGTTTTTTTTAATATAACACTCGTCAGTGTTTGTTCCGTCACAGAAGTGAGGGTGTGGAACATTTTAATGGATTATGATGCCAGGGAAGTGGCACCGCTGTGTGTCTGAGTGTCTACTCTGAATTATAGCATCAACACATTTGGCATTAGGTCAGCTGGAGAATTGAGTTTCCATTTTGCTGAACATTTGTGTGTGTGTATGTGTGTGTGTGTGTGTGTGTTTGTGTTTGTTGTGGCCATATGTCTGGAGTTTCTGCTCCCTGGAGCATCAGAATGAGAACTGGGCAGAAGTAGCTACCATTTCCTCACACGGCGGCTCATTGCAACACTCTTTATATGCATGGGATTTACTACCAGTCTAAAAATATTTGTGTTTTCATGCATGTGTTTCCAACTCTACACTGAATGGGATTAAAAAAACACACACATTTTAAATTGCATGCAAATGTCCACACTATATTGAAAGCAGAAGGTGTTTTTCGTGTATTCATTATGTACAAAGTTATGTTTGTGAGTATTTATATGTGTATATGGTCAAATTTCTTGCACTTTAATCAGAAACCAACATGACTTCTGGTTTTAAAACATCTTTATTGGGGAGAAATGAACCCCAGTTAATCTGTGAGCTTCTACTGAGTTAAAAAGTTCAGTTTAAATCATCAGACTATTAATCTGGATTCTATTAAGACACAATATTACAAGAGTTACAGCTGTTAGTCTAATATTTTAGCATCAACAAAGAAAATGCTGTAGTTCCTCCAGAAATGACAACAACTACCAAGAATGTAGATGTGTCCGACTTGCACTGCACCAGCCAACAGTTTTACACTAGACCCCATATTTGAGGAGGAGCCTCCATCTGAAAAGTGGGTGTCTGGACGTACAGAAATGCTTATAAATCAAAAACTATCCAACATAGGAGCTTCAGGTTCTTTATTTGTTGTTTCTCTGATGAAGGGCTATCCATCATGTCCACCAATGAGGCCCCCCCCCATCCAAAACAATAACATTTTGAGATGCTGAAAGGTTTTTATATGGTTCTATATGTTTCATAGATCTTTATGTTTCAAATAAAGTTAGTTTCAGCACATGATTTGTGTTTTAGGTTTACTGACGTGTACAAAGGAGCATTGCATGTAAGCAGGGAAAAAACAACTTGCTAAGAAAACCAGAAGGACGAGTTTAGACAAGCGGTCTAACCACAAAACTTTCCAACACACCCGAGTTTCTGGTAAAGAGTGCACAAACAAGTATGACTAACACAGAAAGAATGTTTTCCTATTGTCTAACTAACTACATGCCTCCAGCAACCAGCTTCTGATTGGCTTCTATATGACATGGTAACTGTCTCTGATTGGCTTCTCTATGACATGACATGGCAACTGTCTTATGATTCGACAAACTGGTTATGATGTAATTTCTATGTGAATAAAAGTGGAAGCACGGCCACAGAGCGGCAGAACTTCTTTGTACCCAACTGCTGTTAAGTTGGACATTTGAACTTCTCCCTTTGCAAAGTGACTCTAAACTGTTATTGGTCTCTGATGTCTTTGTTTAATGTCTGGTGGGTTGTTGTATTTTAAAAGTCTCAGTTTCAGGTAAAATACCAGACAGTTTGGTGCCGTGACCCGGATGATTTGGCGACCTCTGCTGGCTGGACGAGTGGACACGCCGAGG
>NW_013952529.1:1569485-1576741 GCF_001266775.1 Austrofundulus limnaeus | reverse complement strand
ACCTAGGACATGTGATCGATCTTGTTTTTGTACAGTTACATTATTAGTTACCCTCGGTTGCACATTCTAGTATTGATTTGTTGGTGAGTAAAGGTCTTATTCATTTTACTGTCTAGATTTTGCCCACGTCATTTAGCCCCGTCCTACAACATTTAACTAGATGGAAACCACAGAAGTGCATTGGTGGGAGAGACCACCAATTCTGGTTGTAGCTGAGGAAGATCCATCTCCTGAGAACAGTGAAAGGGCCCCTAGACAGACTAAATGGCAGCAGTTAAAGAACAGTGTTAACATATGTTTGTGGTTTGGCCAGACTCCATGTTTTGTGTATGTGCTGGCTCTCTTGTTCATTGCCTATTATAGCTGCGATAATCCCAATTATACCGAACAAAAATCTGTAACATCCATTTCAACATGCAGCGTTTGGGAGACGCGACAGAATTAGGCTTTAAAGCTATCCATGAGCAGCTCGCCGCTACATCCTTTGATGGCTTTTCAGAACAGGATTGCGCTGGAAATGTTGTTGGCAGAAAGAGGAGGTGTTTGCTCCCTTTTTGGAGAGCAGTGTTGCACTTTCATACCCAACAACACCGCTCCTGACGAAAGCTTGACCAAGGCCTTGGATGGTCTGAGGACCCTGAATAAAAAGATGTAAGAGCATTCAGGTGTTGACACCACTATGTGGGACTCATGGATGAGCATGTTTGGTAGATATAAAACACTGATATCATCTATTATGATCTCAGTGGCTGTGTTTGCAGCTTTTCTCACCTTGTGTGGATGTTGTTGTATTTCCTGCATTCGTGGTTTGGTTAATCGGGTTATTACCACAGCTATTCAACCAGTTCAGGACCAAGTTTATGCACTCCTCCCCATGACAGAAGAACCATATGATGACGTAGGCATAGACACTGGTATAGGCATTATCCGTGACCCTGAGGTATATGATAGCATTGGCTAAAGCAATTTGAGCACTCACCTGCAGCTGCCTTTCTTATCCGGTAATGCCGAAGTATTTCTTTAGGGACCTGATCTATTTAAGGTCCTGTTGTACATTTTATTTAGGCTCACTAGTATTATTTAGAGTCGCATCTATTCACTCATTTTATCATTTTCATATAATCCTAGGAAGAACGTTGTTTAGTTGTTTGAGGTGTTATCTACTTTGCGCCTTTTTGTTGTCTGTCTTTTATTTTACTTTATTTGTAACAACAGGAGGGATATGAAAGGTTTTTATATGGTTCTATATGTTTCATAGATCTTTATGTTTCAAATAAAGTTAGTTTCAGCACATGATTTGTGTTTTAGGTTTACTGACGTGTACAAAGGAGCATTGCATGTAAGCAGGGAAAAAACAACTTGCTAAGAAAACCAGAAGGACGAGTTTAGACAAGCGGTCTAACCACAAAACTTTCCAACACACCCGAGTTTCTGGTAAAGAGTGCACAAACAAGTATGACTAACACAGAAAGAATGTTTTCCTATTGTCTAACTAACTACATGCCTCCAGCAACCAGCTTCTGATTGGCTTCTATATGACATGGTAACTGTCTCTGATTGGCTTCTCTATGACATGACATGGCAACTGTCTTATGATTCGACAAACTGGTTATGATGTAATTTCTATGTGAATAAAAGTGGAAGCACGGCCACAGAGCGGCAGAACTTCTTTGTACCCAACTGCTGTTAAGTTGGACATTTGAACTTCTCCCTTTGCAAAGTGACTCTAAACTGTTATTGGTCTCTGATGTCTTTGTTTAATGTCTGGTGGGTTGTTGTATTTTAAAAGTCTCAGTTTCAGGTAAAATACCAGACAGATGCAAGCAGCATAAAATTTGATAGGAATAGAAATGTGTCTGACCTAATCTGCACCAGCCAGTGGTTTTACAACGGACCCCCTATTTGAGGATGGGGCTCCATCTGAAAAGGGGGTGTCTGGAAATACAAAAATGTTTATAACTCAAAAACTATTCAGCATAGGAGCTTCAGATTTTTTATTTTGTTTATATTTTTTGTTCAGCTCTGATGAAAGGCTATCCATCGGGCCCACCAATAAGAGCCCTCCCCCCCCCCCCCAAAAAAAAAAAAAAAGAAAAAGAAACAATAAATCTGTTGTGGTGAGTTCTGGTGCATCATGACATTATTTGTTGACATTTTGAAGCTTGAATTGGGAGACTTCGATCATCTAACTCTTGAAATTCTTTCATTTTAACTCTGAGCCCAGAACACAAAGTGGGCAGGGTTTTCTGAAATGTCTTTAATGAGATGACAACTTGCTAAGTGAGTGTTAAAATCACCTCCTGCTGCTCATTTGGATTAACAGAACATACGTTAACCTCATGTATTTATTCTGCAGAGGAGCCATCATTCATTCAGCTCTGGCTTCTTTTATTTATTGAAGAGGCCGACAGATGTCCTGAGTGAAGGAACATATTGTGAGATTTCAGCTGTCTGACAGGGCGAGTTGCTCATGATCTTGTAAACCAGGAACTAACAGAGATATTGTCGCACATTTTAATATTTTTATTTCACAAAAACAACCGTAATATCCTGTAGTGAAGAACCAAGCAGAGAATAACAGTTTCTTAGCTTCTGAATGTAAATTTTTAAACTGAATATTTCCAGTTGTTAAAAGAAACATTAAGAGACGAAAAAGAAAAAAAACAAATAAAATTCCAGCTCATTCATGTTTTATGTATTTATTTAAAAATGCTAATAAATGTAAATGTTAAATCATTTCAGTTCACATTGGCTCTGTTTTTCTTGGAAAGTCATACATAATGCATTTATATAAAGTAAATAAAGAGTGTATTTCTTTCTTTACTTATTTTTACTTTATTTTGTTTGGCTTTTTTTCTAATGTCCAAACTGATCTACATCTATTAAACACTGAGGAGAAAACACTTATATTAGGTGGAATGTTTCTTTAAAGTGAGGCTTTATTAATAATAATTTGGGAGATTGTTGAGAATTTAACACTTTGTTATTGTCTAATAAACACTGAAGAATACGCAGCAGTTTAATCTGCTGGTTATAATTATTATTTTTATTGAATCAGGCTCTAAATGCTACTCATTAGTCACAGAATTACAGGGTGATAAAATAAAACTACAGCAGTAAACTCTTCAGGCTTTGTTCAGTTTTTTTATTATTTACATGTTTGTTGGCTTTCATAAATCTCCAGCTTCACAGTGTTTTGTTTCTGTTTTATTCCATGAGTTCTGTCAGGTTGTTTTTAAGTTTCCAGTCAGAAAACTGAGTAAAAAACTTGTTTTGTTGCTTTTAGAAGCCAGCTGATCCGAGTCCTGCTGTTAAAACTGCAAAAGAAGCTCAAAGACGAATAGTTGAGGATTTAGTTTAGAACTTAATTTTCATTCAACAAACAAATAATAACACAAACAAGTAATAAAAAACCTAATAATAATAGAAACAAACAAATAATACAACATTGTTGTGTCAAAAAAACAATCACAACGTAGTCAAATGAAAAGGAGCAGAAGGAAGAATAAAATCTTAAAACATCTGCCCCCAATTAAAAAAATATATTGAGGTGTAAAAACCGGGTCATCTTGTTTCTACAAACTGCTGCTGCTCCTGAAGAGAGAAACTCTGAAACAGGCTGGTTGAACAGCAAGAATTTTTATTTTGCAGTCCAGGAGATTTACAACCAAAAACCAAATTGTGGCCTTCTAAGCCAAATGAATCACCAAGTAAAAAGATGAAGACGAAGGCCAAGAGTAGGGGCGTACAAGCCTCTTTATAGGTTTTCTCAGTGTAGTCCAACAGATGTACCTTAAATTTTGCCACAGTATACCTTAAATATTCCTTTCCCTAATATGGTAATGTGCCGAGCTCTGAAGATGGAGACTAAGAGAGACACAGTGCATCTGTGCATTCCTGAGAAGAGGCCCCCACTCTTAGACACTACAATATGTATCTAAAAAAAACGTACAACATGCGAGTAATAAAACTCAACTTAATAAACAATATAATTTCAAATAATCAACAAACAGCATCAGAACACAAATACAAATCTTAACCAATATTTTGTTCATTTCTCCTTCATCTTTTTTCTATATTTCCATATTTTCTATAGTTTTATTTTCTATACATTTCATTTGAGAAAAAAAAACAAAAACAAAAACCAACTACTACTACTTAAAAGAAAAAATTACTCAAGGCGCAAACAGCCTGTGACCATTCATTAATAACATAGTTCACTTTTTAACATCAGTGATGAACACAATACAACAAAAATGATCTAAAAATTAAAAATAAAAAAATACGCAAATTAATACTCAATCTACATTTTGTTCATATTTTAACAACAAAAATGTTTTTATCAATCTAGCTAATATATGAATCGTATTGGCATTTTTGTAAACGTTTCCCAAATTGTTCCACAATTTGATTCCCTGCAAGGAAGTGCATCTCTCCTTAAAATTTTTTCTAATTTTTGGTTTAATAAACATTTCAATTCCTTTCAAATTATATATTCTATCTCTTTTTACAAAAATTTGATTTGATATCTTTGTTAAAGCTAACAAACAATAATAAAAACACATGTCTTTCAGCACTCGTTCCAGATTGATTTCAGTTGAAACTGTCAGGCACAAATAAGATTAATGTAAAAACTAAGGATTACTGAAAGTGAGCTGAATACACAGGTTTATTTAAAGGAATGCAGGAACTGAGTGTGACCCATATAGAAACAGATTTAAAGCTGAAAATAACCCGGAAGCCTCAGCAGAAACAACACTATTGTGCAATCAGTAATGGAAATACACACTGGAAAAATCCAGTTGGCAACTGGAGGTGATTTGGCATTTTCTAAATAAGTGCGTTCCTACATGACATACAGTTCCTGCTCCCAGTTTAACTCCTCTAATTGTGCGTCTGTGGAATTTGGATTGCACACTGCTGCATGCCGTGTGCTTCTGGGAGCAACTTTGAGTTGTGTGTGTGTTTTTTAGTATCAGGGCCAAAACGATTGCAGGAAGTGTGGGCTGCTCCTGGCTGCCAGAGAGAATCCACCCGGTTTACCTCTATCTCCCCTCGCAGGGCTCTGTCTTTCTCTGCCTCGCTGTGTTCGGGTTTCTTCAGGGGGATTTGGAGGTCTCTAACTCTGCCATCCAAATCCATTGTGTTCGCTGTCTGCTCCCCTCTCTTTCTTCTCATGCCTCTTCAGGCTTCTGGTTTTACTTTAGCTTTAGTGTTTCAGTCTCAACTTTAACTCAGATTTTGTCTTTTTTGCACTTTGTTCTTTCTTTCTGATCACACGTTTCATTAAGGCTGCATGTGTTTATGTGACACAAAGAAAGAAACAACTTGTTTTATTCTTCTTCTTTTCTGCCACTTAGAGACATTTAATAAGTGAATTCCCTGCAGAACCTAAAGCTCAGACGATGGGAGAGTCTGGAACCAAGAAAACCTGACTTAATATCAGCTGATGTGATTATTTCACATCTATTCTGCAAACTCTTGTTGGGTAATAGCACCCGCTTCGGATGTTATCATCCATGAAATGGACATTAATAGGCCGTTATCAGTCCCCTAGAATGACTTCAGAATGTCCCACCTGTGCCGCTTAGCAGGTTCCTCGTCCCATAGAATGGTTTCTGATTGTCAGCTGGTTAATATGAGGCACAAAAACAGGTTATTATGGGGCAAAAAGCCACTAAGTTTAACGTTAGAGCAAATGCCATGGTTAGCACTAACCTCCGACGACTGTGTATTGTGGCCTTCCAATTGGGCAATGGGTAGAGTCTCGGATCAGAGAGTGGGAGACCAGTGTTTGAGACCCACACAGATACAAAAAACTTATCACAATACATTTTGGTTATTTACACATTCATTGGCATTGATATATTACCCACTAGGGGGCACTGTCGGGACAGTCTGAAGCCTAGAAGGCACAGTAGGGACCCTCCGAAGCCATTCTATGGGACTGATAACCCCTATTAACGTCCATTTCATGGATGATAACATCCGAAGCGGGTAATAAGATATTCTCACATATTTATTTGTAAATACACTTAGAATAAACTGTTTAACTCTGTTTATGTATATATGTGAACTTTATGTTTGAACTTGTATGTTCTCCCTGACATTCACTTCTTTCTTTTGTCCTTTTTGTAGCGTACCATTTTCTGTGTGTAAATTATGTTTCATGAAAGTAAAGTTTTAAAAAGTGTTGATGTGGGACCTGGAACTGCGTCCTGAGGGGGTCTAAGGGGGTCAGGGTCATGAGACGTTACATTTGAGTCGTGTAGAGTTGAGACAACATCAATATCTTCTGTTTGCATCAAGTCTTAGTTGTGATTATTGCTGTGCACATGTGTGTTAGTGTACTTAAACTCCATGCAAAGTGCCACTAAGATATCAACAAATGTCTTTTTGGGCAGGTTAGATTCTGTCCCTTCTACAGTGAATATCTTATTACCCTTATGTGACATCTAAATTGGATCAATGTAAACATTATTCTGTGGCCTATAAACTGACAGGTTTCATGCCATCACAGCATGATTACTCACATGGTGTTTATCAGCAGTGGTTTAACTACGTTCATTCATTCATTTGAGTTTAGACATTTAATAAGTTATTATTTGAATGCATTCGTGTGAACTGTAGAACATTTGGTAATACCAAACTGCAAAAATATATTAATAATCAACAAATTACAATGTATCTGTTAAATATTTATTTAATTATTTTTACTTTTAACATATGCTAGAGTTGATGTAAATAAAATAAAAGCTTTAAAGTGTCTAACACTGACAGTTGTGTTTTTAGTTTATTAGATTGGCGATGATTGACTTGTTAGCATTCCAGCATTTTGAATGATGTCTCATCCGTACATTTAAGTTTAGTACATGGGTACAAGTGAGACAAAAAAAAATCACTTTTTGTTTTAGATAATTTGTGGAAATTTTAAACAGTTTAGGGCTGGGATCTCTTGGTTACATCTTAGTAAACAAATCAAATATATGGTGTGTAAAATATTCTTTTCAGTGGGTCTAATTTTTGTGGCAAAGGGAAAAGCCAAAATGGTCTAAATGTTTATTAAATAACATATTTATCAAATCAGCAGCATTTTCCAAACTATAAATTTCAGATAAAAAGTAAAAACGAGTTGGTTTTATATGTAAAGTTATGTTGTGTTGAGATGTATAATTTCTAAATCTCCATTTCACACCATCTCTCTCTCTCTCTCTCTCTCTCTCTCTCTCTCTCTCTCTCTCTCTCTCTCTCTCTCT
>NW_013952529.1:1558346-1567640 GCF_001266775.1 Austrofundulus limnaeus | reverse complement strand
GTGTGTGTGTGTGTCTGTGTGTGTGTGTGGGGGGGGGGGTCTTTGATTTCCACTATTAATTATTAAATAACATTAATACTTGATGGTGCACCCACCTCTCCTTGTGTTTTTTTCTTCTCTTCTGGCGAACACATGAAATTCTTCCTCTACTTACTTTTTCTGATGTAATTCATTGTTATTCTTGTGTTTTCATTTATGTGTTTTTTCTGCATTTATACTTTTCTCTGGTCAGGTTCTTTTCTTCAGTAACAAGTGACTTTGGATCAGATGGTAAAGTTTCCTTTTCTTTTCATTATTTACCATCGTTTATATTTGGGGATCTTGTCACAGAGGCAGGAGGACCGGACCGACAGAGGAGCTCAAACACTTAAAAATACATTTTGTTTCAAAACTAAATAAGGAGGCTGATAAAGCAGAAAACAGAAAAACACCTGACTGGAGTACTGGACACACCTGAGCTGAACACTGAACAGTGAGAGTGGGCGTGGCAGGCTGACTGTGACTTTGATCAGGTAGGGATGTCTGCAGATAAAGTAGACGTTTCCAAAGGACGGAATTTCTCAAGGACGACACCTGATTGGACCAGCAAAAATTGGACCAGCAAAAACAGGTGTTTCTCAAGGACCACACCTGATTGGACCAGCAAAAATAGGTGCTTCTCAAGACCACACCTGATTGGACAGGCAAAAATAGGTGTTTCTCAAGGATCACATCTTTTTGGCCCAACAAAAATAAGTGTTTCTCAAGGACCACAACTGATTGGACAGGCAAAAATAGGTGTTTCTCAAGGACCACATCTGATTGGCCCAACAAAAATAGGTGTTTCTCAAGGACCACACCTGATTGGACCAACAAAAAAATAGGTGTTTCTCACTGATTGGACAGGCAAATGTTTCTCAAGGGCCATGCCTGATTGGACCAACAAAAATAGGTATTTCTCAAGGATCATACCTGATTGGACCAGCAAAAATAGGTGTTTCTCAAGAGACATATATATATATATATATATATATACACACGCCTGATTGGACCAGCAAAAATAAGTGTTTCTCAAGGGCCACACCTGATTGGACCAGGAAAAATAGGTGTTTCTCAAGGGTCACCCTAATTGGACCAACAAAAATAGGTGCTTCTCAAGGACCACGCCTGGTTGGACCAACAAAAACAGGTGTTTTTCAAGGACCACGTCTGATTGGACCAGCAAAAATAGGTGTTTCTCAAGGATCACGCCTGATTGGACCAGCAAAAATAGGTGTTTCTCAAGGACCACACCTGATTGGACCAGCAAAATAAGTGTTTCTCAAGGGCCACACCTGATTGGACCAGGAAAAATAAGCGTTTCTCAAGGGCCACGACTGATTGGATGAACATTGTGTAGGCATTTCATCATTGGATAAAAGCTAATGTCTGTCAAAAGACTTTTTAAAAAAATATAACTTACTTTAGCGTCAGATTTTCCTTCATTTATTTAGTTAGTTTCATGAGCTTGCTGTTGTAAACAAGGGTATCAGAAAACTGGTTTAGGTTAGTGTTAGGACAGTTTTACAATAGACCCCGCATGTGAAGAGGGGGGCTCCATCTGAAAATAGGGGTCTGAACATAGAAAAATACTTTTAACTCAAAAACTATTCAACATAAGGGCCTCAGATTTTTTTTAGCTCTGATGAAGGGCTAATAGTGTTACCTGTTGGTTGCTGTGAATATAAATACCGGACGTAGATTGTACTTCCATCAGGTTTTAATGCTGTGCTTCATATTTGTGCCAAAGATTAAGTAAACATCAGAATACTGCAGCAGATCTCTCTGACATCATCATTCGCCTACTCCAAGAAGAATACATGCAGGAAGTGAAAGAGTGCTAAAACCCTGACCCGACTGAGCCAACAAGAAAAAAGCTAAAGACTCACAATGAGTTCTATCTAACTTACTGCTCCATCCTCCTCTTGATTCACAGCGTTCAGCACCTCTTTCTTCATCAGGTCTGTTTGTTTACAGGTTCTGATCAATACTAAGAACTGACAGCTGATATGAAACAAAGACCAGAAGTTTCACCTCGCTCCTACCTGACCCAGTTGCGAGGCCTCCCCGTCGATGAAAGAGGCGAGACGGAGCAGATGGAGGAGGTCAGGGTATCAGCGTAGGTGTGTGGGTGTCGAGGCACCGGAGTAATCAAAGGCGTCGTCTTTTAATCTTTTCTTCACGTTTCCATCTTTCGTTCCGGGTTTCCTGTTTTCTAAATAAAAACGGAGCACCTCAGGTTTGATGCTGTCTGCTCGCGTTGCTTCTGTGTTTGTCAGATTCACAGCGAAGGAAGTCAGAAATAAAACAAGATGAATCCTCCCTGCACTTTGGATCTTTGACTCTTGCTGCGTTCTGATCCACATCATTATCCAGGTGTTTTGATCTATAGTAAAAAGACACAAACTTGTCCTAAAAGCCAAAACACAATCGGTTTTTGGAGAAAAAAAACTATTTTAATCTGGAATGTTTGAAGGAATTTGAGACTTCAATAAGAACTGGTTCTGTTTTGGTTTTATCACAAATAAATAAATAAATCTAGTTTGAGAACTGCTGGAGCTGCTGACTCGGCGTCTTTTTAAAATCATAACCAATAATTAATGAAGCTTTTCAAAATAAATGCTTCCACTCATTAAACCGCTGCAACTTTAACTTTCATTTGTGCCAATTTACGTTCTGTATTATCACCATGAAAACCATTTGATTGCTCATGTTTTTGTCTGTTTGTTGTCAAAACATTTCATTAAATGCTTGATGGATTTTATGAAGCTATAATAATCACCTGATGCGTGTGCACAACTGATTACCTTTTGGAATCGAACCACTTTAAGGTTGATGAGAAAACGTATTTTTATAGCTACTGAGCTCAACTTTGGTGTGATTGAAACTGAACACAAACTCTGAGCCCTGATTGGCTGAACATCTAGCAGGAAGCTGCTTCGACAAATGCTTCTTTCATTTATTTGTTTGAAAATCTTGAAAGTCATCCTTTCCTTTGCATCCCGAGCTGCTGCAGCTGCTGTCACCAACAGGGGGCAGCATCGTCACACAGAGTCAGACCTGGTGTCTGTTGGTATCTGCAGAGAGCTGAGTGTCAGCAGAGAGCGGCTGGATGCCACTCAGCCGGCTGCAGCTCAAACTGATGAGGGAATAAATGGAACTGAGCCCCGCAGGTCACAAAACACCAACTGATTTGAGCCAAACTGAGAGGAGAAAAGAGCCAACTGAAGGGTGAGGAGATAAAGAGCCAATGGAAGAAATAAAACGTGGATGAAGTGATGCTGAAAAGGAAAAATGAGGGGAAAAAAACATTTTTTACATCCTCCCTCCTCCCGTCTCTCCTCCTGCATCCCGCTCCGTCTCAGAGTGTGGGAGGTAGATGGTAATGAGTGTTGTGACAGATTACAGAGACTTAATGCTGCTTAAAGACGACACTTTGCCCCGTTTTCAGTATGAAGACACAAGAAAACAGACGTGACACTTTTTTCTCCTTTCAGTTTCCTTTAAGAAAAAAAAACGACTTTTGCTTCCAAATACAGCCCAGCTTCTTCCTGCGGCTGATTGTGAAGCTGGTGGTGTAATTTGAGAGAAAGTTTGATGCTAGCTTTTAGCATGTGACTCAGTGTGATCGACTGAAGTGACTCAGGTGAACCGGATCAGTATAGCGATGACTCAGAACCACCTCTACATGATGCCACCTGATGCTCCACCCAGGACCCGGGGTTAAACTTCCACAACCTCACTGCTCAAGTTTTGTAAAGCCTCAACAACCTACCACACAAACACTGTGTTAAAGCAGGGGCGGAGCCAGAGGGGTAGCTTCATCGAGTAAGGGCTCTCTGCAGTAGGTTTTGTCCTGTGGGCGAAGACGTCCCTGCTCGTGATTGGGCGGAGGTTTCGATGTGGGCGGAGATGGCCCGAGACGTGATTGGTCGGATTGACGGTGGGGTTTGAGGAGGCTGGAGGCAGTGGGTGTGGTCGAGTCGGGCAGGAAGCAACATGTTTTTAAGATTAATTTTAGTCATAACTTGAGAAAGGAGTTAAAACATCCCTAACCAGTCTGTAAAAAGATCGCAAAAAAATCAATATTGTTACACATCCTTTCACATGTACGACGTTCAAATTTCGTGAAGCTAGCACTTTCCTTTCTCAAGTTATGACTAAAATTAATCTAAAAAAACATGTTACTTCCTGCCCGACTCGACCAAGCTACTCCCCTCTGCCCCCAGCCTCAAACCCCACATCAATCCGACCAATCACGTCTCGGGCCATCTCCGCCCACATCAAGACCTCCGCCAATCACAAGTTGGGCCGTCTCCGCCCACAGGACAACACGTTCTGCAGAGACCCCTACTTGGTTTCGTCTGGCACCTAAATGGCCACCCTGGGTGCCACCCCAAAATGAAAGACAAGTGGGGTGTGGTTTGCAGTTGGCACTTCATAGATGGGCTAGCTCAGGTAGGTTGGCTACCAACAAACCACACCAAATTTTAGGTCAGTATTTCTAAATATGGTTGTTGCCATCTTAGATTTTGTGTTTGAAATCAGATTTAGTAAAAGATTGTTTTCTTGGCTACTATGCAACTTTTCAGTTAAATGTGTTTAAGAATGAATAAATTGTAGCCATTTGTGAAATTAGCATTAGCAGTTGTCGTAGCTGGGACTAACAATCGGCATGTTTCTTTTTTTATTATTCTTAGCTACAATCAAACAAAATTTCAGCTCAATATTTCTAAAAATGGCTCAGTTATAGCCCTTTGTGAGATTAGCATTACCAGTTCTTGTAGCCGGGACTAACAATCAGCATGTTTGTTTTTCTTTATTTATTTTTTTTATTATTCTTAGTTACAATCACACACAAAGTTTCATCTCAACATTTCTTAAAACAGCTAAATTAAAGCCATTTGTGAAATTAGCATTAGTATTAGTAGTTGTCATAGTTGGGACTAACAATCAGCATGTTTTATTTTACCATTCTTAGCAACAATCACACACAATTTCAGCTCAATATTTCTTAAAACAGCTAAATTAGTCAATTGAATTATGCTGTGGAGGCCATCTTGAATTTTGAAATTCAGAGTAGTTTTATTTACCTGCATAACTCTCTTGGCCACCCCGTGCCACCCCATGCAAAAATGTCTAGCCCCGCCCCTGTCCCAAAGACCACCAAGACCCTGCAAGCCATCCATGTTCTGATTTTCATGTCACAATGAGGTCATTATTAAATGATGATGTAATGAATGGATGTCTGCAATTTGCTTTTAATTTGAAATTGAAAGTCGACCTTTATGGGATGTTTTTCTAGTTTTATAAAAAAATGGTTGTCAACGTCTACACCGAGTCTCTGCTGTGAGCTAAAAGCACTGACTGCTGAAGATTTGTCTCACATCAGGAGAGATTTTATAGAGTATTCTAGAAAATAACTTCACAGTTCTGTTTAATTCAGCTCACAGCTTCCACATGATTAATCTGCTGAATGACTTATCCATTCATCTTACAACAGTTTTCATTTCAGCTTATAGGATCTGTTTCTGCTGCATGAATTTGTTGCAAATGTGTCAGATTGTGCTGCATATAAATTACACAAAGACAATGCATGAATAAAACAATCTGAAAATGTTCTGATGGATGATATCATTATTATACATTAAAAAACCACAGGTGATTGTCGGGTCAGTAAAATATTAGACATTATCATTTTGTTTCCTGTTTACAATAAAAACAACGTCGTATTTTACAATCTGAATTATGACTGTAAAAATAAACTGATTTATTCTGGAGACAGATGCTGAGATTGAGTTTTGAAGGTGTAAGATGAATATTTTATGTTTTTCATGCTGTGTGACGACTGAGGCTCAGATATAGAGAAATGCGATTTTTCTAAAACAATATTAAAGGTCACTTCATGAAAGACGTTAGGGTCACTGAAAGAAAAACAATTCTGACTTTAAAGTAAAGTAAGTAAGTAAAGTAAAGTTTTATTTATACAGTGCCTTTCACAGAAATAAATTCACAAGGTGCTGTACATTCAGGGGGAGGGGGCAGTTAAGAAACACCCATTCAAGAAGACATACAAGACAAACATGGGGGAACAGGTGAATCAGTCATGCAGCAAACACAGTTGCGTTACCTTTAACTACAGCTTGAAATACACAAAAGGAAAATTGAGTTAAACAACCCACGAGAGAGCAAGACAGCCTGGGGGTGGGGCTTAGGCCAGATAACACATAAAGGGTAGGTACAATGGGGCGGGTTCAGAGGAGTAGGTGATGTTGAGGGAGGTGGGGTCTGTGCTAGGCCCAACCCTGGGTCCATCCAGAGTCCAGAGTCACTTGATGTTATCGTCTCTACTCAGTTCACTAGAGTTCAGAGATTTTCCTCCTCCTCAGCCAGTTCAGTTCCACGGCCGGGCCCAACACAGGTGATGGGGATGGGAGCAAATCCAGCTCTTAGTTGACCTTCCATCCTGGGAGGTTAGGATAAGCACTGTCCTCAAGGCCGTGCTGCTGGGAGCCAGATAGATAATCCAATTGTTTTGGAACAAAGCAGCCTTGAATTTCTGCTGCTTTTGAAGTGTCTTTACTGTAAACTCTGAGGTGGCGAAAAAAGCCAATCAGCCGAATCTGGGGTCATTCCTCACCTCTCACCGATTGAAGCTCTCCCAGATGTAGTCCATAAGCTCGGATTTCTGAATTTAAAGTCAGAATTCTGACATTTTTTCCAAATTCTGAATGTCAGAATTGTTTTTTTCCCCAGTGTCCCTTATCCTCTTTTCTATAAGTCAATTAGAAGCACTCAGAGAGTGCAAATCTTCGCCAAAGCAAATTTCCCCTATCCTGCAATAGTGAAGAATCCTTCAAAAGATTCCTGCATCCGGATTGTATCCAGATCATCACCGAAATGTAACAGTGTGTTCCTTTGGCCAATACCCACCTGTGGTAAAAACTTCATGAAAATCTGTCCATAAGTTGTTCAGTAATTTGTCCACAGACAGACACCCAGGTGAACAAATATTATACTAAGTATACTAAATCTAAGTATAGTTTAGTATACTTGAGGCCACACTAATCATCAGTATACTTAAAGAATGCTATTTTGGAACAACTAATTTAATACTAAATATACTTTAGTTGTATTTAAGTTGTACAAAAGCACAATTTTAAGTGTATTAAGTATACTTTTAAATACTAAAATGGAACAACTTCAAATATACTTAGTACACTTTTAATGTTTATATACTTACATTATATTAAGTATATTTTAAGTTGCTCCATTTTAGTATTTAAAAGTATGCTTAATACACTTAAAATAGTACTTTTGTACAAGTAAAATACAATTAAAGTATATTTAGTATTAAATTAGTAGTCCAAAATAGCATTCTTTAAGTGTACTGATGATTAGTGTGGCTTCAAGTATACTAAAGTATTCTTAGATTTAATATACTTTAGTGTATTTTTTTCCCCTGGGCAGACAGACGAGAGTGAATAAGATAAAAGAAGAAAACCTGAAATCTGGAAACTAAAACCAGGATTGACTGACAAAGTGATGAGTCGATTCAAAGTTGCGGTGAGAAGGAAGTAGATTTTTGTGAGATGAAGACTTTTACAGACTAAAAATATATTTTTTGTATTTTTAACATGTTTTATAAAACCAGCTCAGAGTTTTCAGTTTTTATGAGGGTTTTATTCCTCAGTGACGTTAATGATGGAGAAAAGAAAGAAAATCACTGCAGCAGGACTAGCTCAAAGTAAAGTGACAGAATATCCCGAACACTACCTCCACTTCTTTGATTGACAGCTCGTCTCAGTTAAAAACGGACCAATCAAAGCAGAGCATGACTGTAATGAGAGGTGAGAACACACAGCCCGCCTCCTCAAAAAGAGACGTTAAAAAAACTGATCCTGGGTTGAGCGGCGTTAGGAACCAGATCTGGACTCTCTCTGGAGCCGGGCTCATTAAAACCTGCCAGCTGCTGTCACATGAGAAAAAACCTCAACCTGTGACCCACTTCTGTGAACATGCTTTGTGCACACGTTCACCAGCTCTGCTCCCAGTGTGAACACAAACACGACTCATATCTTCACGTATAGAAAAGAAAGAAGCGGCTCTTTCACGTTAATCCTTCTGTTTGCTGCAGACGTGAACACGCACCTGTTCACCTCTGTGCCGGCAGCTGTCACACAACTGTGCGACTTGATGACTCACTGTCACACAAAAGTGTGACGGCTTGACAGATCGATGGACAGATTTATGACGAGCCTGCGAGACATCCTGAGAGAGACGGGGAGAGAAAAGTGACAGACGGAGAGGTGGGCAGGAGTGATGGAAGACAACAAGAGAGGAGCAGAAAGAGCATTAATGCACAAATATAACAGAGGAAATCCTGAAGAACAGGAAGTGACTGAAGTAAAACAAGCTTTTAAAGTCTGTTTCTAACAAATATCTTCTGATTAAGTTTGCTTAACGACACCCGTCTGTTCATTTCAGCAGCCATTAAAACTGCTCATTTTTGAGCACACTGAAGAAGTAATTATCTCAAATGGATGTTGACGGCGCAGGGCCGTTCATTAAAGCCTTCAGACAAATGATCTGTTCAAAATGTCACCAGTTACTGTTGTCTTCATGCTCCTCAGGAGGCTGACGTTTATTCTGTCATCATCAGGCTGAGAATAAAACTTCTTTTCATCTTTGTCCAGAGATTACAGGAAAAACTAGAGACTAGAGGTGGGCAGATCGATACTAAATATCGATAACATCGTTACCAGCGCTGATATTCATATTGAACAATACTCGTGTAAAAAGATCGATACTCAAGCTGTGTTCTTTCCTGCAAACTGACTGCTACACACGAATTTTTTAGTCTTTTTGATCTTGTTTTCAGACTGATTTACTAAACAAGAACTGATTGTGTAAGAATAATCACCTTGTTTTCAGAATGTGTAAGATTATTTGTCTTGTTAGTCTGAAAATTTGACTCTAATTAAGTCAAAAATTTCTGCCAGTGGAGTAAGAACATTTTACTTGGTAAGATTCTTGAAATAAGAAAAAATTAAGTCAAATTAAGTATTTCTGACTGTTGCGGCCATCTTGAATTAAAACTCATCGTGAAATGTTTCAAGCAAACATCCTCTGAATGAAGAGGTCAAAATTAATTTCAGTTCAAAAGTTAAAGGGGCGATAACATGTTAAATCAACTTTTTTGAGTTTTATCTCGTGTTATAATGTTAAACTCTCATAAAACCATGCCCAAAGCCTTGCTCTAACTCATTCATCATG
>NW_013952529.1:1556086-1557926 GCF_001266775.1 Austrofundulus limnaeus | reverse complement strand
CATGATGAATGAGTTAGAGCAAGGCTTTGGGCATGGTTTTATGAGAGTTTAACATTATAACACGAGATAAAACTCAAAAAAGTTGATTTAACATGTTATCGCCCCTTTAACTTTTGAACTGAAATTAATTTTGACCTCTTCATTCAGAGGATGTTTGCTTGAAACATTTCACGATGAGTTTTAATTCAAGATGGCCGCAACAGTCAGAAATACTTAATTTGACTTAATTTTTTCTTATTTCAAGAATCTTACCAAGTAAAATGTTCTTACTCCACTGGCAGAAAATTTTTGACTTAATTCGAGTCAAATTTTCAGACTAACAAGACAAATAATCTTACACATTCTGAAAACAAGATGATTATTCTTACACAATCAGTTCTTGTTTAGTAAATCAGTCTCAAAACAAGATCAGAAAGACTTTTTGGCTGATATAAGATTTTAAAACTAAGTAAGATGGACAGTTTTTACAGTGCACATATCTGGATTCCTGCTGATTTAGACAAAAATAAACTTTTGATTGTTCTTTCAAATATTCAGCAGGGTGTTGTAGTGAAAAATGTGACCTTAGTTATGAGTGTAAACCTGCAAAGCTGGGTTTTCTTATGGTTTAAATAGGCTCCTTGTTTTTGAGTTACTGGGTACTTCCTGTTTTATTTTGAAGGGCTGTTTCCTGTACTTGTGTCAGTTGTGGTCACACACCTGATCTCACTCTGTAATCAGGACACCTGCTGCTCCTGCCTCACTGCTGGTCGTGCACTGGGGGGATTTTGCTTTTGAGTTTTTGGATTTTGTGTTTCAGCAGCAGCAGCAGCTTTACTGTCGTCTGATTGGTAGGTTTGTTTTTGATTTTATTCCTTTATCAGAGTTCTTCCTGTGTTTGATGGTTGAACCTTTAGCTGTTGAAGATTCTGTTGGTTGTCTTCATGAAACAGACTAGTCCTTGTTCCTCCTGTTGTCTAAACTCCTGATGTAAAGCTTTTCCTAGTTTTTGTTTGCTTCAAGTATCAGAACAGACCTGTCCTTCCTGCGCTGTAGGGATGTGGGCTAAAGTTTTTATCCCACATCAATGTTAAATCTGACAGCAGATTCAAAAAGAACATTACAAACCTACAAAATAAACCAAAATCATGTGATTATCTGACGTATGAAGGAAGTTCTGGATGTTTGTTCAGGTGAAATCAGCTCATGTTGAACCAATCAGGCCTTTGTGATTATTTCATCTGATCTATTTTTGCTCACAACCTCCATGAAATTATAGAAAAAGATTCACATTCTGGTTTTTGTAGGAAGCATCTTGTATCCTAAAAACTAATAAAACTTAAAATCCAATGCAAACGTAGCAGAAAAGCTATAAAATAATGTTACAAGGCTCATCTCAGCAAACTGCAGCATCAAATAAATTTAATGTGAAAGTAAGGAAGTTAAAACGATTTAAAAAATGTGGATTTTGTAAATAAAGCTCCTCAACCAATCACAGAGTGAAATGTGTCAGGTGATGAAGACGAGCATCAAACCTCTTTGCTAACAGGAGCTAATCTGAAGCAAGAAAAATGCTTTGACGTTTCAAAATATTGAATTTGGAACAAGTGCAGATAAAATAATGTTCTTCATGGCAGCTTATCTCTTTATGGGATCACTAGAAAAGCTCATTTGATTTACTTATCAGTGTTGTAAAAGTGATACTTGAGTAAAATTACAAGTATCTTACCAAAAAAATGACTTTGGTAAAAGTTAAAGTCTTTAGGAATATTACTTGAGTAAAAGTCTTAAAGTATGTGATATTTGTTGTAGTTAAGTATTAAAAGTCAAAGTAACGATTTAAAATGAGCAGTTAGATTTT
>NW_013952529.1:1553345-1556076 GCF_001266775.1 Austrofundulus limnaeus | reverse complement strand
AGTGTGTTCAATACTTTTTCCCTGTGCCATTCCACATTATTCCAAATAACTTCATTTCTGGACATTCATGGTTTGATTTCTTTGCATGTATGGATCACTTGGGTTGTTACCAACATCTGGTGAAAATTTCATGTCATTAGCACCTCTAGTAATATATTTACTGAGAAAAAGGGTGACGTGTTCAATACTTATTTTACCCGCTGCACTTTTAATCATATCTTTGGATCTACTTGGCCTAACAACATGATTTAAAAACTGGTTTAAAGTTCGAAGTCTCTACTTTTCACTTGAGAGTCAGAGAGGGCGGATCTTTACAGGTAGTTTTTCTTTCCTAAACTTTATTTAGGTCAGCCGGCATTGACAACGCACTGCGTGTGACGTAATCGGCTCCACGACACAACGAATCGATAATGAAATTCGTTGCCAACGCTTTTAATAATTGATTTTTCTCTATTTTATCGATTCGCTTCTGCAGCCCTAGATTCCACATTTTTTTCCCTGTGCTCGGTCAATAAAAGTAATATTCACTGACTTCCACAATGTTTTCTCTTCATTTCTTTGAGTGTTCCTGAAAGGCAACAAATTGCACTTTGGAATGACCTTATTATTGTAGTATCATGTTTTTGATCCGAGTTTGTTTTACAGAATGAAATGTATGAATGAGAGCTCATCCAAGACTGGTGATTCCAGACTTTTTGACAGAGGTTGTACATATAATAGAAGGAAAAAATACAAATAAAATGAAATGCAGCCAATTTTCCCCCAAACAATAAATCCAAACAATAATTTACAGGAAAAAAAATCATTAAATCGACACTTTGTACACACGTAGTATACACATTATGCTATTTCATATTTCTTTAATAAACTAACTTCATCTTGATCATTTTTTAAACATAAACACTGACGTAACATTTTTAACATCACTCTCCAGATTATTCCATAATTTCTTGGATTGAAGTTGGCTCCTTCAAACTGGTTCTAAATATTGGTCCCCTTGAGATTATAACAACTCACTCTTTTAACAAAATTTAACTGGCTGTTTAAAGGTAACCGGTTTTATGATCCTTATAACTGATAAAATACTATAATAAACCAAATTATAGAACTTCAGTAACTTAATTTGATAAAATAATGTATTTGGTGGGTGTAATGTTTATGATTTTTCAGCTGTTTTCTGTAAAACAAAAATAGGATTTGTAATTGTTCTACGTGCTTTCACCCAAACATCACTGCAATAGATCAAAATGAGCGTGGATGAGTCCTACCTTCAGACGTTTAAGAGAAATCCTCTGTGTGGAGTACCAAGCTAAGGTCAGACACACTGTTAAAATAAACACAGCAAAGAGAAAATAAAAAAAGAGGCAGCTTTTATCAAATTAAGTCCTGCAGAGATTCAACATATTTAAAGGACAAAACGGAATAATTCTCCACAAATTAACGGTTTCAAAGCAGGATGACAACAGGGTCAGTGAGGAAGCATGTGGTTTAAGACAAACTAAATGTCTTTCTGGTCTTTTCGTTTATAACTCTGATCAGATCTCAAAGAAAAGAGCAAAATCAGCTTGAATCAAACGGATGATGTCATCAGGTGATAAATGAGCTGAGTTGAAAGACATCCTGAGCTCAGACAGTAATTATCCTCTTTACTTGAAAGACGAACCTGATCATGACATGATGCAGGGCTGATCAAACTACAGCTAAAATATAATCTTTGTTTTAATGCAGCAATAATCATCTGAACAAGGCAGTAAAGTACCATCAGCCTCTTATTATAAGAAATTAAATCTGAGTACTTTTAAACTCTGTAAATACTTTGGATTAAACATTAAATGAAAGCAGGTTTCTTTCAGTAAATACGTCTAAATTAAACAAGGTTGACTAAAAACTCGAGGGTTCATGTTCTGTGTGAGCAAGTGACTGATTTTATTAGGCAAATATTTGATTTCAGTATTTTAAAAAACACTTTGAAATTGAGTTTAAAAAGCAAAGAGACAGAAATATCTGACTTTGTTCATGTGCAAAGAAATTATAGCTTCTCATCTGGATTCTGAGATTTCTTTTTATGACCTGCCACCATGAAAGGAGAGCAATCCTTTATTTGTGTATTTATGTCTGTTAGCAAAATATCTTTATGAAACAGTAAATGGATTGTAATGATGATGATTTCAAAGTAATCATAGATGTACATTGGAGTAATCAGAGGTTTATAATAAAGTACAGTTGCTTTAAATATTTTTTTGAGGATTAGTAATTTTGCCAATTTTTAAAAAAAAATCATGGCTTTTACTGTTATTTTGTTACATTTAAAACCTAAAAATGATACTACTTTGCTTTAAAATTTGAACTCAAAATGAAAGGAGGTGTTTCTGCACTCTAAAAATGAAGAGTTGAATTTACTCAACCAAGTCATGTCAGCTGTTCCACTAAACCTGGCAGAGAAAATATGAGGCAATATACATATTTTATTTAAAATACATTATATATTGCTCAATTAACTCAGCTGTTTGTCACTTGTGGGTAAAAGTACTTTTACATTCCCAAATCGTACTTTACTCATCAGTGAAATTCATTTTTACCTAAGTCCTTTTCTGTTGAGGTATTTTGTACTTTTATGTAGTTTTGTAAGTACTTGAGTACTTAAAGTGTATCTTACCCCCCTGTGAAAAGATAACTCCACCCCAAGGCGAAATTTGCAAAATGCATCAAAATGAGTAGGGAAGGGGGGTTA
>NW_013952529.1:1544291-1546740 GCF_001266775.1 Austrofundulus limnaeus | reverse complement strand
AATTAGCACAGAAACAGTACTATATAACATTTTAGACACATTCTAGACAGTTTATCAGCTAAAAAAAGTTAATTTTGGGGTAAGTTACTCTTTAAATACCTCTGAATTAACCTGAAATCCTGCCCAGGGCTCCAACTTGTCTCAGGCCGGTTCCGCTGCTGCTGAAGGTGTCGTTAACTTTAATGTAAATTTGTCCTTTTCCATCTTCTGTCAGCTTGATGAGGAAACCTTTGATCAGCTGCTGGTTTCTCCAAAAACAGAAGTGATTGTTTGTTAGAGCTCGGGGGATCCCATTAACCTTTAAAAAGCTTTTGTACTTTTCTAAAGCGTGGTCCTGGTGCTGCTGACTGAGGCTCTGATAAGCTCTTTTCTGTCGTTTTTATTTTTTTATCAATATGTCAAGCTATTTTAGAGAATCTGCATGCTGATGAGCTCAAGTTGTTGTTGGGTTTTAGATTCTTTGTTGTAAGATTTATTTTGTCTTAAAATGCATCGTTTGGAAGTGTTGCTTGGAGAACTTCTGCAGGAGGTCTGTGCTCAGTGGTTCAGGTTTAAAAGGTGCAAACAGAACGGTCTCTTTTAGACCACTCCTATGCGTGACGATGAATTGCTCCAAATATTAAATGATCTGTAACTCAGTTAGTTTTCCAGATATTGAGCTAAAAGTCATTAACTCGAGCTCCTGCAGTAATGTGTGAAAAGCTGATTTTTATGGCTCGAACCGATTCAGCTGTCATTTCTCTACGTGTGATTTTTGTTTAATAATCTGATATGAACATGAGTGGGTGACATAAATACTTTTATTCTTGGACCTGTTTTTATTCCTGACCTGCTCGGTGCTAATAGGGTCACTTGACAAGTCGAATGCACGAGCGTATCATCACAGCATGAGCTGATATACGTTTTTATTTTCATTTTCTTCTCGCACTCCCAACAGGGGATGGCAGTCCAATCGCTTTTACTTTGCCATTAAGGCAAAAACCATTTTGACAGAGTTATTAAGAAACGCTGTTTGGCCTGTTTACCTCAAACAGGAAGGAGGAGGGAAAAGATTTTTTTAATCATTAAGTCAATCTCCTACCCTATAATTCATAGAAGTCATTAAAAGACTATTTTTATTCTCCACTTTAGAGCTTTATAACGGTGAGTTCTGCTTCAGGCATGGAAGTGATTGATTGGCTGACATATTTCAGCTCGAGGAAACAGAAAGGGCTGTTTTTGTTTATTTTCAGCAGAAACTACCTGTAGTGAGTCTGAATGAACCTGGATCAAAAACCCTCAATATTTACTGCAGAAACTGTAGTTTTCTGCTTACTTCACTTAAGTTTAACAAGCTTCTGATTGTCTTATCACATCATTTAAGCTGCTTGGATATTTGGCTGATATTTTAGTTTTCTGTCTGCTGCACCTTAAAGCAATTCTACAATATTGGTGTGTTGCAAACACATACTGACACAAACTTTTTTGAATAAAGAAAATGTTCTCAACAAAAATGGCTGACATGCACTGACAGGTGTTCCTTAGAATTTACAGTTCAACATGATGTCAAGCATAAATATTAAATATAAAACATTACTGTGAAGCAGACAGCTTTAGTTAGGTTAGGCTGTTTCTTTTTCTCTTTAGCCAGTTTATGAAAAATATCTGTAAATGACATTATAAATTATAATTCAGTATAGATAAACCTAATTTAACACCGCCAAAAATGATAAAAAGCGCCAACTTGATCTGGCTTTTCTCATAATACAGGTTTTTTATGTCAACCATTTTTGTTGAGAGAGTTTTCTTTATTTAAAACAGTTTGTGTCTAATAAAGTAGGTGAGCAGCCTAAGCATGCTAGTCGCTAGCATCTCCAATGCTAACGCCAGCTTATCCATGCTAGTCGCCAGCCTCTCCGATGCTAACACACAAATGAATAGTCTCCTCATTTACCAGCTAAGGCCTCTCAGTTGCCAGCTGCTCACTTAGCAGTGTAGGAATTACTTAATGAAATCAGGACCAGCCTATTTTCATAAATGTAATCCAGGATCTTGCAAGAAATGAAATCAGATATAATGAAACACCCCTCTGATCATGAATGAGAAAAGAACTTGTGGTCTTGTCAGATCTCTCAAATAAAGTAATTTATTTTAGATATATGACCAGAACACAAGTTCTTTTCTCATTCATGATCAGAGGGGTGTTTCATTATATCTGATTTCATTTCTTGCAAGATCCTGGATTACATTTATGAAAATAGGCTGGTCCTGATTTCATTAAGTAATCCCTACAATTTTGGTGGAGAATGCAAAGGGCAAGAAATGCTAATTAGATATGAAATATGAATCTGTTTATGAATCTGAAAAAATAAAAAAAATTTTTTCACGTTGGCATGAGTTTTTTTTTTACAGTGTAAAACGGCTTTGCTGAGTGTTCAGAATACAGTGTCAGGAGCTGCAGACCTGATTC
>NW_013952529.1:1519880-1543793 GCF_001266775.1 Austrofundulus limnaeus | reverse complement strand
ACAACTTCTGATTCGATGTGCAAAATGTAGCATCCATGCTAGCTCTGTAAACAAACAAGCCGGCTGATGAGACGTCACATCTTTTACTGCGCATGCGTGTCACATCAGTGCTATGGAGCGTTCACACAGGTGACGTGATGCAGGTCACATTTAAAATGTAATGTGAACGTTCACACAAAAAGATCTGATTTTTTCAAAAAATCGGAACTGAGCATTAAGACCTGCAGTGGGAACGTAGCCTTAGTTTTGGCCCTCATACCTTTGACACATGGAGTCTTGTGGTCTCCATGCTGGTGACAAATACCCTCTTGTCTTATAAGCAACTTTATTAAACACACAAAGGCACAAAATACTTGTAGAGACATTTGTTGTTGACGGAGTTAAAAGCTTTGTTACGCACTGGTTATGAAGAAATTAGTTTGGAAGCTGACCGTCTTACCTTGACCCAAAGGTAAATATTTAATGTCTGACATAGTCATTTATTTTCAACTTCTTTGTTTCACTGAGCTCAAATATTAAATACTTGATTTTTCAGTGACTGAAAAGAGATTTATTTATTTTTATTTTTGTTTGTTTGTCCTCCCTCTACATCTTGCGTCGTTAGCATAGCATATACTGTCCAACAGTTTGATGTCACCTTGGTGATGGTGGCTCTGATGTGATGGAGGAGGATGTAAAGTGAAGTGGACATGTGATACTGACGCAGCAGAGAGCATAACATGTTGTTACCAGCGTCCTGCCAACTAAAGGTGAGAACTGATCTGTGACGTTAATCCCGTCCTGAAGTCAGGAACATTTCAATGGTTGTAGCAACTTCCTGGAATGTGAGCAGAAGCTCCAACTTTCAGTTGACCCTTTGTATTAAAGTTCCTGTGATATCTTTCAAATAAGAAGTCAAAGAAAACATCTTTCTTTAAGAAACTTGGTATAACACACATCATTTTACCCGTTTTGTCACAAAACTGGCACCTCTTTTTTTTATTTCCCTTAGCAAAAAGTAATTTAAGTTTACTAAGAATATACTTATTTTCAGAGATCTATAAGTACTTGAAAAAAATTAACTAAGTAAAAGTCAAACTGTGCACGAAAATTAGGAAAGTAGAAGTAAAAGTACTTTTCCACGCTCTCTAACAAACTGTTTAAATTTACAGAACCAAACTGGCTCCTAGTAACTAGGTGTTAAACTTTAAAGTAAAGAAGTAAAAGTATCATTTTTAGGTTTTGAAAGTAACTAAGTAAAAGTAAAAGTCACGATTTAAAAAAATACTTAGTAAAACTACTAATACTCAAAATTATTTAAGTACTGTAGCAAAGTAAATGTTCTTAGTTACTATAAAGCTCTGCTTATTCTACACTAAAATGAGCCAGCGTACCTGAAGTTTACTTTTATAAACTATATTTGATATACTTGATATTAGTATAGTGAAATATACTTAGTCTTAAACTTCTTCTCTTTCTACTTTTCAGTATAAGGCCAAGTACATTAATACTATGACTTAAACTTATACTTTTTATTAAATGTCATAAATATATTGAAGTATTAAGGTTCTGTCTTGTGATTTTGTAAACACATTACAGTGTAATATACATATAGCATGGGTCATGTTTAGGAATACTTAAGGAAATACTGTTTCAGTACATAAATAGTATTCTACAAGAAAGCAAACTTACAAGTATAAACTAACAATTAAAATGACAAAAATAGTGTTTTATTTTTAGTAACTCATAAAGTTGTACTTCAAGTATACTTAAACTGAAACGAGGACTAGAAGTATATAACTAGTGCAAAGCAAGTATAGAGAAATGTACTTGTGGTATACTTTAAATATAATTTAACAAGCTAAAATGTGAACCACAAGTATAGTACACTAGAAGTATAAATATAACATGTGGTAAACCTTTAGTTTACACAAGTATACATAAAGTATACATTTTATTAAATAAAAACTGTTCCAATTTAGTCCAAAGACGTATAAAGTCAGTATATTTTCCAGTACACTAAAAGTACACGTTGCGTAGTTTACTTGATACACTTAAAGTTCATTTTAATAAGTATACCTGAATATAAGTTTAAGTGTACTACTTTTTGCTAAGGGTTGACTTTAACAAAGTGAAACAGGAAGTGACATCAAAGGGGAACTCTTTAAAGGGCAATATCATGTAAAATCAACTTTTTACATCATGTTATAATGTTATACTCTCATAAAAAACATGCCCAAAGCCTTGCTCTGACTCATTCATCATGTTTGAYAAATCCTGCAGTGTTTTTATGAAGCCATGCTGAGGAGCAAAACGACAGGTGGGGACCAGAAACACCTTTTGGTACCAGGAACTCCCCTGGGACGTGTCTTTAAGCTGAACTTCCTCATGGCAGAGCGCAACCCCCCTCCCCACACACCCCGCCCATGACTCCTGCAGGCTCTTGGAGAAGGGGTTATCTGCGGAATCAAAGTGGGCGTGTCACAAGGGTGGGCGTGTCTAAAGCATAAACACTGTGGGCTACAAGGGCCTGACCCTGACCCCAACACCAAGGTTAACCAGGAGAAATGTGACCCAAGAAGGGGTCTCCAGAAAAAGTGGTGCCGTACAGTAACACCCCTTTTGTTCTTGTCCAATCGGGTGGTGCCGTACGGTGATGACCATTTTTTGCTTGTCCAGTCAGGTGTGTCCCTTTTTAAGAAGAAAAAAAAGTCCGTCAAATCAGGTGTGTTGCTTTAGAATTGCCTTTCATTGAGGCACGCCCACTCGTCCGCAGAGACCCCTACTTGGGTTCTCGGGTCAAAGTGAAAGTGGAACTTAAACTGTCTGCTGAGCTCTCAACATCAGTTCTCACTCAGTGAAGCTCTTTTCAGATGAACACCCCCCCCCCCCCCCCGGCCGAACGGGACGGAACAGAAGCAGAAGGAGGTTCTTAAAGAGACAGAGGCCAATTTCAAGGCGTTTAGAAGAGGAAGTGATGAGAAGATHAYTTTATTTTCTATTTAAACATAAAAACAGCGTTTTAATAGCAACTAAAGGTAACATAGATACTTTATTATGGTATAGTATTTAAATTTATGCCTGAGAAAGACATAATATTGGCCCTTTAAGAAAGAGGACTCTCAGGTCTTTGTTAATGAAAACAATATTTGAACTCTGACTCTTCATCTCAAAATAATGTAAAACATCAGATTCTTCTCTACACTCTGTGTCGTTAGTTTTTGTAGCAACTCTGTTCACATGCAGACATTCCCCTCTGACATCACTTCCTGTTGCCTCGCATGCAAATATCTCAACAACTGTTCATCTCAGCAGAGTGAAATAATTTTTGAAACATGTTATTAATGTTTCCAAATATTTCACATTGATTCCAAACATTTGGTGTCACAGGCACTTTAAAGCAAGTCAACGATAGAATACATTGTGGTGGTTTTGCATTTAAGCTGCTGCATCTTTGTTCCTCTGAAACTGTTACATTCATTCACCAAAAACTTACTTTTCAAAATCTGTTTTCATTTAGGTGAGAGGTGCAGATGAAGCAGGAAAAAGTTTGCTTGGCAGCAAGTTTGACTAAAACTAAATTTAGCTCAATTTAAAGTGGAAACGTCGATGAAAGCGACGGCATCGTTCACATTTATAGTTCATTTGGCAGAGCCTCTCTCTCTCCTGCGAGCGTCGGTCTTTTTCCCCTTCACCACCGGGCCAGGCCTCCCTCACTCTGCAAGTCAGCGCAGTAATTTACTGCAAAATGTCAAACAAACACTTCTGTCAGAGGGGTTCGATTATACAGTCTCTCACGAGGAACAAGCCGACACCTGCCAGTAGCAATAAATTCACTCTGGCCACGGCACAAACTAATTTCATCCCTTTGAAGTGAACTTCGGAGAAATTAAGGGTTCAAGTGTCGTGTTGTGAAACTTTAACCTACATCTAAACAGTTAATGTCGGACTTGTGACGTTTGACAAACGGTAAATGTTTGATTTAATGCGTCATGAAGCTGAAACATTTGTTTTATTAGAAACTAAGTGCAGCCTTGTTTTGAATGTTTTGGTTTTGAAGTGTTGAGTGATTTAAACTCTTTGTGCAGATCTGCAGTCTGGACAATGGCTCACTCATGTTCTGCATGAAACAAAGTCAAACCAGTTATGGTGAGAAAAGATGTGAAACGTGGTTTGGTGAGTCATCATAACCAAATCAAAATACAAAAGGACTCTGTGCATGCCGTTTAGTTCCCCTGCATAGAGCTCATTATAAAAGGACGGAGGTAGAAATCTTGTTTTACAAACTAAAAAAGATTTTTTATTTCAGTTTAGACCATGAACTTTCTGAAATCTCCCAAAATGGAGCCATTCCTCGTCGTTTAACTTGTTCTGAACCTTTTATTACTTCCATCGGTTCTCTGCATCCGTCTCATACCTGCAGTCATTTTCCTGGCTGTTGTTGCTCTTTCAGTGTTGCCTCGATTAATGAGCTTCATCTTCGCTCATTTGGAGACACCTGTGACCAATCCGAGCGCAGCTATGAGTAATCGTGTCCACGTTTGAGCTGAGAGGGTGAAGACGCAACAGATCCTCTTATTTCCTTGGGTTTGGGTGTGACTCCCACCTAATTATGACTGGAAGCAGGAGTCATAATGTTTTTGTACTGTTCATTGTTTTTTTACCTCCGCCAACGGGCAAGGTAATGTTTTCGGTCATATATGTCCGTTTGTCTGTCGTTCTGTCTGTGGACAACATTACTCAAAAACTTGTGGACAGATTGTCATGACATTTTTACCACATGTGTGTACTGGGCCAAGGAACACACCTTTTAAATTTTGGTGATGTTCCGGATCACGATGTGGATACAGGATTTTTTTTTTCTTTTAATCCTCTGAGATCGGCAAAGCTGTGATGCTTTCACAGGGCTTCTGTAAAAAACAGAGAGCTGGATTGGACAGCACGGACTTCTAAAACCACATTTAATGATGAATAATTTTTGCCATAATATGCACATTTACAGAACGTTTTGTGACCAGGAAGTGCGTGACTGCACCATGAAACCTATTTTTCCCATTTCCTCAAACACACCACATTTCTGAAACAACCAATGAAAACAGTTTGTCTCTACTAGGCTTGTAAACAGAGAGCTGCCGGGCCTCAAAGTTTGGAGACGGGGGGAGCCAGGAAGCACTTTATAAAGAGAGTCAAACCATTACAAACTCATACAAGGAGATAAAACAGACGTTTTACATGGTGAAATGTGACTGATGAAAACTTAGGAGCTTAATCCCACACCAGTTTGACCAGGAATAACGTCAGGTGACCAGTCTGACTTTTTGTTTTCACATTGGACTCCACAGAGAAGAAATCCCGTGCATACTGCTGCTTAAATGTTCACTACATCAGAACTTATTCAGCAAATGTGTTTCCATCTCTGCTTTTGTGCATTAACTCTTACAGGATGGGGAAATTGGACTTGGTGGAGGTTTGCACTCTCTGAGTGCTTCTAGTTTTTTAATGATTTAGTCAACCGTAGCACAGAAACAGCTGCACCGATCAACGTGAAATTTAGCAAGAATGTAGATGTGTCCGCTGTGCACTGTACCCACCAACGGTTTTACAATAGACCCCATATTTGAGGAGGGGGCTCCATCTGAAAAGTGGGTGTCTGGAAATACAAAATTGCTTATAATTCAAAAACTATTCATCACAGGAGCTTCAGATTAATTGTATTTTTTCTTTTTAGCTCTGATGATGGGCTATCCATCGGGCCCACCAATGAACCCCACCCAAAACAATAAATCTGTCATCAATCATTGATGCTTTGCGTACGTGTAGGGGCCATATATGCTACCGCTATGTGGTATCTATGTGTGTGTGTGTTAGAGGTGGGGTGGTGGTGTGTAGCGATGGGGACATGCTGCGGTGCATCAAATCACTCAGGTGTGTCACATGAGCTCTACGTGTGTCTGTGTATAAATTTTCTGATACATCACCTGAACTAGACGTGAACTCCGAGGTTAGTTCAGTGGAGTCTCTGTAACGTTAGCAGAGGTCTTTAAAGTATTTGAAAAAATAACCAAGTAAAAATACCTTAACAGAAAATGACTTTGATAAAAATAAATTTCACTGATGGGAAAAGTATTTCTGTAAAAGTCAAACAGTTTACAAAAACCAGGAAAGTAAAAGTACTTTTACACACTCTAAGGAATAAACTGAATTTACTGAATCAACTTGGCTTAGTGCAGGGGTGTCCAAACATTTTGTTACGTGGGCCAAAATCATAAAGTCAGAAGGACTTGAGGGCCAAAAATATTTTTCTTTTACCTCCAGAACAATAAACTAAGCATTGAATACTTTAATTAAACAAATAAAGTAGTCAGATGTATTAATGGAAATGGATGCGTAAATTAATCAAGATCCAGAACTTGAAAAGTATTTTGCATGATTCCCTTTAATTGAAAGAAATTTTGCAACTTTCTACGTTTCAATTGGGGAAAGAATAAACCAATTTAGTCAATTCTGATCAATAAAATCAGGATTTAGGTCACTTTCATTGAAAATACTTGCTGTATTCAGATGAATTTAATAAATTAATTAAAAGCAGATTGGAGTGCAACAAAATCAGGTTTTGAGTAGAAGTAACTAGATAAATGTGGAAAAAGCGAAGAGTCTGGTTATTTAAAAAAATAATTGGTATTGTTGCCAATAATTTTTATTGGAAACTTTTACTTTGTGATAAATTTGCACTAATAATAAATAGAAAGTCTCCGTCTACATCAGACAGCTGTGCCAGGAGGATACATTTGTAAACAAATTATAAATCTAGAACTGAAGTCAGGGGCCACACAAAACCAGTTCACTTTGCACATCCTTGGTTTAGTGGAACCAGTTTGATTAATTGAGCAATATACAATACATTTGGTTAAGTAAATTCAACACTTCATTTTTAGAGTGCATAAATCACTCCTTTTATGACACGTTCAGATTTAATTTGTAACAAGAAGTTAAAAATTAGTAAATAAGTAAAAGTATCCTTTTTAGGTTTTAAATGTAACAAAATAAAAGTAAAAGTAACTATTTAAAAAAATACTTGGTAAAATTACAAATCCTTAAAAATAATTAAGTACTAAAACAAAGTAAATGTACTGAGTTACTATAAACCAATGAAGCATGTTTGCTTCATTGTTTACAGAAGAACAAAAGTCAGAAAGTAAACTTTTAGCGGTCGTGTCCAGAGAGCAGCGTTTCTGGGCGTGACTGCAGGAAACCAAATAATTTACATGCAGCTCTGCCCTTCGACACAGTTATTCTTCGAGGGTCCACACTTCTGTTTTTAAATGCATTAAAAATAAAAGAGCCAACGTGTTGGTGTGTTGGTTTATTCAGCCACTCCTTGCTCAGTGTGTCTCTGCCGAGCAGGTTTCTCAGTGAAGACGAGTGTGTTGTGCAGAGATGCAGGTGAGCGTCTCTGAGGACCGAAATGAAGAGCAGCTGAATCAGAAGCAGCCTCTGGCTCTGTGCTGTATCGCTGCAGGCTGCGTCCTGCAGGGATTCACACGCTTTCTTTTTCCTGGTGGAGCTCGTCATGTTGAATGATTGAACTCCCTTAAACCTGCGTCGAGCTATCCTCATGGGACTTCGCAAATGTGTCTTTCTCCGCAGAGACATCTGTCTGTGTCTGTGCCGGAGAAAGTCTTTTATTTGTTGATTTTTTTAAAGCTGTTGATTTAAAAAACATTGTCTCGTCAGCGAACAGAAAATGAACATCCAGGTCGTATTCAAGGGAACTTATTTCTGTAGATATTTTATTCAGTAAACAAACTTTTTGGGACCCGCAACGCGACTCTAAAACAATCTAAATTGATACGTCTGTTACATTTTCATCTTGTGACTTTCAAAATAAAAGCACATAATTTTATGGAAATGGACAAAACTGTTGTAATTTTAACTCCTTGTGTTTATTTGTAAGCTCTCAGGCTGACCTTTTAGTGGCTGACAACTAGAAATTTTAAACGATCACCTTAAATTGACAGATCAAGATGTTTTAAATTAATTACCAGCTTTAAAGCCTGGGTAAATATAATTTTTACCATATAGAAAAGTTATTTGGCTGCTTTGAAGGACGTGTTGGTGAGTTGAAACGTTTATCTCAGGTTAAAGTCATGAAGAGGTGTTACAAAGTAAAATAAAATAAAAAAATCCTCTGCACTGGAAAACTGCAGAATCCTAAAGTTCAGGTGAGAACTTCCTGCCTTGCAGCACCACAGCAGACAGGTGGAGAGTGAAGGTGTAGACCAGTAAGAAAAGAGCGGAGCAGGATTTAATGATAAATACTGACTGTCCTCTGCAGAGCTGGATCATCTTCAGTGTCCAACATGACACACCTGGATGAAGTTAAAACAAACACACACGGTTGATTAATTTGTCTTTCAACCCCTTTTATTTATAATATCTGACCATAGACTTTAATATATAGATCACTAGACTGAGTCCTGCCCATCCTGTCCACTGGTAGTGTCTGTGACATCATGGAGGAGCAGAAACAGACCAAACAGGACAACAGCTCACAGCAAACATACAAACTAATAGATAAACAGCTGAACTGGATCTGTTTCACACATTATCTGTCATGTTTTTACAATAAATTAATAATTATGTTAATTTCATTCAACAATCATGTAAAACAGCAGATTTATACCAGAAAAATATATAATTTATAAGTAACAATGATCTAAACCAGACCTGAAGTCAGCCTGTAACTTAGACTTTAGCTAGTTGAAAAATGATGACTTCAGCTGTAATAAAGTATATTTATTATTTCTTCTTACTGTCATAAAAATAATATTTATATTTACCAGTCAACAGTTAGAAAATGTTCTCTGGTTATAGGATGAAACTTGTCTCTATTAGCTAACATCTTCTTAACAGGTCAGGTTCCTCTAACAGAAACCTAAAAATACTCACATTTATATTATTTTACACTGTAGGTCTAAATATTAATCAGACATTTATAATATTATTTTACACTCTGTAGGTCTAAATATTAATCAGACATTTATAATATTATTTTACACTCTGTAGGTCTAAATATTAATCAGACATTTATAATATTATTTTACACTCTTTAGGTCTAAATATTAATCAGAAACATTTATAATATTATTTTACTCTGTAGGTCTAAATATTAATCAGAGGACAAAGTAATATTTAATAGTTTGTGTTAAATTGTAACATGATTCAACAGAGCTAAACTCTGTTTATATGCTCCAAGCTAATATCTGCTAACAGTTCAATAAATAACAGTGATTACATGGACTTTATAAGATTATTTTAATTTTAAACTGTTACATTATGTTCTGCTCAGATCACATTGAGCTAAATAAGATCAAATCTGCTGACTTGTGTTGTAAAATGAGATGTTTTCCTGTTTATCTTCTGTTAATAAATCCATAACACAAACAGCTTTCTGGTATGTATTGACATGTAGAGTAATGAGAAATCCAGAGTCTTGCGCGTTTAGCGTTAGCCGTTAGCTTCACCAGCCAATCACACGCTCACGTGGTTTTGCACACTCCAGCTGTTCTATAGGACCTCCTTGTATTTGACATATTTTCCTAAAAAAAACCTAATTTTTGAAACATTGATTATAAATGGTAAATTCATTTTCTGAAATATGTTTTTTCCCCTCTGGACGTAATTCAGCAGTCAGAGAAAAGTCTTTCAGCACCTTTGTTGAAAGCATTACCTCCCTGGCCCGTTTCCTTTAAAGAAATGCGTGGCCTGCCACCACAGGACCAATCTAATCCTGAGTGCTCTCCAAAATAGCTTTCTACAGGATCTACTTTGTTGAATTTCTAAATCGATGCCGGGGGTGGGAGGAAAAATCATCTATTTTCACCTGGGGTGCCCAGCCAGGAGCTTTCACTGGAAGCTAAGTTTACGTTCACTTCACTGAGCTTCACTTCAGAGCCCTGCCGAGGAACTGTCGGGCCTTTTAGGGCGGGTGTGTGTGTGTGTGTGTGTGTGTGCGCACGAGGAGGGTAGAAAATCTGCATTCTGACTGACAGCTGAATTTCTGCTCAGCATATCGATGGGAAAAAGTAACAGAATTATAAATGAATTATGTGGGTTTATCTGAATTAGCATCATAATATTCTAATGCTGTGCGGTCTTATTTTGAAAATATTTTACAGTGAAGCAGAACTCGTTTTACTTCTATCAGCACGTCCTCCTGAAACCACAGAGCTCTGAGCACACCGTCTTGATTTGTTGCCAGTTTATAGATTTAGTGAGTTCTTTTGAGAAGCGCCTCTCCGTTAACGAGACGTTCAGTTACTGCAGCCAGCTGTAAATGGGATTTGTGAGTGATCATTTTCTGTGTAAATACAGCTGGAATTACTGCACGGTTGTAGTTTTTAAACAAAGACAGGATTATGGTCTGGAAATAAGTCACTCCTAACCAATGCCGGCTCTAGCCATTTTGGTGCCCTAGGCGAGTTGAAGCACCAACCCCCCCGAACTATGTCCCACCCACCCCAATTGGAACCCCTAAATACTTCATTATTGGGTTTTAAGACAAAGCTAATTGAAAGGGGCGCCGAGCGGAGTAACACTTTTTTTTCTGCTGCCCCCTCCAGCAGATGGCGCTCTAGGCGACCACCTTATCTGCTTATGCCTAGAGCTGGCTCTGCTCCTAACATTTAGTTTGAATGGGTTTTGTTCTGGTGCTCAGTGATTGTTTGGATTTAATTATTTGGACTACAACTGTTACCAGTTAGACCAGGGGAGTCGGACTGTTTCACTGAGGGCCACATGAGTGTTATGATGGCCCTCAAAGGGCCAGTTATAATTAACTTTGTTTCGTGTTTAACTTTAGCTAAACAGAAAACATTACGTTCCTCGTCTCATTGCTACAGCTGAGCACCGCTAACAAACAATAACTGAGCTCTACCTGGTATTTCCTGCATAGACGTCACCTCTTCGCTTAGCTTTCAGAGGTGCCGGACGTTCTCCTGAACTTGCCCCTCCTACCCTGCTTTTTTCTACCTACCACCCGAAACAAAAGGAATTATGGATTTGGTCTCTGAATGCAATTGACACTATATTTTCCACACTGAGATTGGAACGATTGGAATGAGGGGAACATTGCTCTCCAAGTGGAAGAGTTGCTGCTGGTCGGGTCAGTGGTTCCTGGGGAGCTGGAACCTGATGCGTCTGGCGCCACCTTCCATTGAAGACATGGAAGATTTGTATTTATTTGGATTTCTGATGATTGAATTTCTGCTGATCGGAGGAGGCTGATTTCTGATTTATCAAAAAGTGAAAGTGATCCTGACAGCGACCGGGCCTGTGAGAAGCTGCCAGGTGCAGTGGATGGAACCTGCTCTTCTGGGGGTGCAGACTCAGATACTGATGCGATTCTGAGGAGAATTGCAGCTCATCAGCGTGCCTCTGGCATGCAGGATCACATCTGGGTGAAATTCCAGATGGTGAGAGGAGAGGAAGACCCAAAAATTGGGAATATTTGATATTTTTACGCCATTTTCAGAGATGCAATAAGACTAAAAAGCAGCAAGAAATTCAAGGCTGCTTGATCCCAAAACAATTGTTTATTCAGATCCCAGCTGCTTGGCTTAGACTGCCAAGATTATCTAAACTCCCCAGGATGATCTGTCAACAAGGGCTTGATTCCCCCTTCCCTCCCCCGCATCACCCATGTGGGATCTGGTCTGAAGGCTGAGGAGGAAGGAAAACTCTGAACTCTGGTGAACCGAACCCAAGATCTGGTCTCTGGACTCTGGCGGGTCTTTGATCAGTTCCAGCACGGAGAAATCAACGTCAATGTCACTGGCTCCACTGAATCCCACCCCCATCTCGTGTTTGACCCAAGCCCCCCCCATCCCCAGCTGTCTGCTCTGTCGCGAGTGTTTTTTGTGCATATGACTCTGTGTTTATGATGCGAACATTGGATCAGAGCAACTTTTTTAACTCATCTCTCCCATTGTGTAATTCCAAGCTGCAAAAGGTCAAATCATCGACCAATTGATCATTGATCAATCACACAGGTCATATCATCTGCATGAATCATGCAGATGATTGCAGAATTGATATTTTAACTCAGAGGGAGGGGTTGTGTACCCTCATGATCCTGGGGGCTGTGTTGTCATGAGGGGCATCTCTTTGCTAAAGTTCCTCATATTAAATTGGCCTCGGGGGTTCCAACAAACCATTTAAAGGTCTTGATCCTTCAAATTAAAATGTCACTTAGAGTGAGATATAATCTGTTTGAGTCTGTTTGCTCAGAAAATAAATGTAATACAGCTTAAAGTTTTATCTGATTACCTGTTTCACACAACGGGAGAACCTCAGCCAGTTTTTTATTCCAGGTTTGGGGTACAGTACTCGTCCATTAGTCGTGATGGATGTCTTCGATGCTGAGTTAGAGAAGAGAAAGACAAGAAATGAGAGCATTCACCTCCAATTACTGTCATCCAGATAAAGTGCTCATAGCTAACGAAGCTGGCGCTGCGCCCTTTTAACAAGCTTAAATCAATTAAAAGGGAATGATCAATTTACTCCAGTAATTAGCCTGTGCATTAGTGGGTATTACCATGAAACATATTTATTTGCCTGTTCTGCTGCTCCCATTTTCCAAAGCTATCACCTTCCAAATCAAAACCGAGCAACTGATGTAAAACGGGAAGTGTGCAAATGTGCTAAATTGAATTAAATTCAGTAATTAATTAGACAGCTTTAAATGAGTCAATTAATGAGTCAATTATAAGAGAACAGGCTGGTGGGGGTGGGAGTGGAGTGTCCCAGAGGTTCAGGGTTTATTAATAACGGGGACTTTACGTCTTGGCACCAGGGAAACATAATTCCTCAGTGTCTCCGTAACCCAGAACAGCTTCGCTCCGAGGAAAGATGATCACTCAGAAAACGCAACAAAGACGGCTTTTCTTCACTATCAATGAGGCTTCAGACTTTTTGTGGTTTTATTTCTAAGCTGTTAACAAACCTAACGCTTGTTTAAAACATTTGCTTTAAAGCTACAGTGCATTCATTTAAGCTTATTTGTTCTTTCAGGTCTTTGAAATGAGAATCTTTGAGAAAACTCAAATAAAAGCTGTGCACACCTGCTGCAGTGACCCCACTGGCTGAGGCAGAGGGCATGTTAGAGACATCTGGTCACATTCTTACAAAATGTGAAATACAAATGTGCCGTGGTGTGAGATGAGTGTAGAGGTAAAGTTTATAGCTTCAGGCCAGGTTGGGCTCAAATTAAATGTTTGGTGGTCGGGTCAGGCCTACAAAACATCCAGCACATTGAAAACTAAAGGAGAAATCTTGATTTAAAGTTGTGTTAATTAATTTAAATTAGTTTAAACCTGTTGAGAAAAGAGAGAATGTGCTGTGTGAGCAGGTTAAATCACATGAGTTTCTATTAGATCTAAAATAAAATAGCCTTGGTTTATGTTTGGTCTATAGTTTTGCTGTGCCATACCCTTTCGATTATAGGCCATTTGTATTGTGTGTTAATTACAGACATCCTTTGTGACTTTTTAAAGAGGGAGGGGGTATTATGCAAAAATAATTTTTTAGGGGTGCACCTTTATCGCGCCTATTTCCTTACTTTTGAGATCTGATATCGGTCGATCCTTAAAGATCGGTGGAGAAGATCAGCAGAAAAAATCAGCATTTCTACCTCCACAAAATCTGAAAATCAGCCACTATCCTTTGCTTTGCTGTGAGCACTACCTAATGTCCAGGTAAAACAAGTTTGTGCTGTTTCAAGGATATTTTTCCAAGTATTTCAGTAAAATAACATTTGAACATTGAAGTTGTATTGTGACTTTATAACACCTGACAGTGTCAGCCATGTAAAGAATCTATATCGACCAAAATCGAAATCAGCAGTTCAGACATTTCAAAGATTGGAGATCGCCAAGAAAACTTGAATCTCAAATGTTTTGTTTGTTTTATATCATGTTAGAATGTAATTCCTTAAGAACATACCCAGAGAGTTGCTTTGACTCATTCATGTATGTTTGAGAAATCCTTGAATCTCCACGGTGGCCATGTGGAGCTGCTTAAACGCTTGCTGCCACAAAGCTCCGCCCATTTACACTAAGCTCCTCCCTGGAGCTCAGTCTGCAGCCGAGCTCCCGCCTCACAGCACCCCTCCCCTGAATCACTGTTGTGAAGACGTGCTGAAGTGGGAGTGTCAGAAACAGCAGGATGTTCTTAAAGAGCTTTTTTAAAGATGTTTAGATAGACTATGATGTGAAGTCCCATTTTATTTTTCATATAAACAGCTTTTTCCCAACAACTGAAGGTAACGTTGTTGATTGTATGGAACTGGACTATATTCCTGGAAAATACACAAAACTGCAGTTTTAATAACGAGAAAATTTTATCTTCGTTTTTTAAAACTTTTTTTTAAACTATCATGTCAAACTGATTTAGTTACTAATCTAAAACCTTAATTAAAATAATATGTGTGTATTCAGGCTCAGGCCTTTTATTTGGAGTCAATTATTCAGGTTGGATCTGACACGATCCATGTATCCAGGCCGGGTTGGGTCAGATTTTTTTAAGTCCAATCTAAACTCTAAGTGAACCACCTCAACTCACTCTTTTTGACGAGGAGGAGCAGCGGCACTCTTCATCTCCACCTCGAAAGGCAAAACGTATTTCTTCTAAGGCAGAACTCAGCCACCAAAATCAGCTCTAAACAAGATTATTATTTTTTTTATTTTAATTTTTTTTACAAAAATCTTGAATAATGACCAGGAAATACAGGTCACCATGTCTGGAACAGGGTCCCTGGTGGACCCTCTTAGAGCCTTGGGGGTGGGATTAGTGGGCTCGCCATGAGCACCTGGGGGGCCAAGCTAAGCCCACTGGAAACATTTTCTCTTTTTACCTCCAAAGAAACAGATCTGCACATCTGTCTGCATACTTTTTCATCTATAAATAACAAATGTTACAGTTTGTGCATTATTATTATTATATATATTTTTTATTTCTTTAATTTTTTTTGCAGAACTGAACAAATGCGTCCAACTGTATTTAACAGCACTGACTGATGAAACACTATTTTAAAAAAACCGCAGGTTTTTAAATCTGTTTCCATCACATTGATTCTTTGATTCTTCTGGGACGTCTCACTATTTTCTCCTCCCTGATTGATTACAGTCTGCAGTAATGACTCCCCAGGATTTAGAGTTTTTTCTCTTCACGGAGACGAGGTAAAAAAACGCCTAAAGGACACGCTCAGTCAGTCCCTCGTATGGACTGTGTCAGTGTGAATAACTGCACAGCAGTCGAGTAAATAAGAGCGGCCGGCTCAGGTAATAATAACTGATTGATATTTGAAGTAGCCGTGAAACCTTCCTGCTGCCTTTGGAGATTGGCTTAGAAAATTCTAAAGTGAACTTTGTCAAAGTAGTCTGGACAAAGTATTTATACACAAATTATAAACCTGAGCAGATATGTTTGTGTCGTTTAATGTAATCAATGAATATAATCATTTTTGGTCATTGCTTTTAATTCAAAAGATGAACCAAAATATAAATATAGAAGTGACAAAGCGGAGGGGGGGGGGGGGTCGTTTTGTTTTTGTAATGTTTTATTTATTTAATTTTTCAAGATTTTTCGAACGTAGCACAGAAACAGCTGGACCGATCAACGTGAAATTTGGCAGGAATGTAGACGTGTCCGACCTACTCTGCTCCAGCCAACGGCTTTATGATAGACCCCACATTTGAGGAGGGGGCTCCATCTGAAAAGGGGGGTTTTCTGGACATACAAAAATACTTATAACTCAAAAAATATTTAACACAGGAGCGTCAGATTTTTAAAATATTTTTTGACATTTAGCTCTGATGAAGGGCTATCATCTGGCCCACCAATGAGTNCAATAAATCCATTCTGAAGGCTTATGTGTGGGGTCACATAGTTATGCAATATCTAGTTGATATTTGATTCTGTAATGATTTAAATGTTTGATTAAGAGAATATAGAATTACGTATTAAAATATCTCCCAAATGTAATGAATGCAAATTTTTTTTTGACATTTGACAAACTATTAAATTAGTTTTTGTTGTCAGGAAGTCAAACACTTTAACTCATTTAAAACTACATTTTTTTGCTTCGTTTATTCTAACCTGATGCTGCCACAGTTTATCAGTGAAGAGAGAAAATGAAACATTTGTAACGTCCTTTTCTCGGCTCACTTTGCTTTCACTATTTCAAAGTGGGAAAAAAAGCCTCATTTACATGTAATTTTGATGTATCTGAGAGAGAATCTGTGGAAGAACACATACAAGCTTCAGTTCTTGGCCACAGATGGCCACTTCATTTATTCCACTTAAAAAAATCTGTTATTGATGAGCTTGTGTCGATTTGCATAATGTATTAAAAATGAAGTGGAGTTTCTTCTGGGCCATCAGTCAAGCACTTATTTTAAATACTGGAGAATAAATTGTTTTTTAATGTTTTTGCCATTCATAGTCATGTCATACCTCCTTTAATGGGAAAGTTGACTGTGGTGAAAATTTAAAGGGAGTTATTTAAGACTTTTTAAAACCTTTGATCCATCCAGCCATTAGGAACAAAACAATACATTTAGAAACGTTAAGCAATGAATGAGGGAGCTGTTTTCTCACTGTGCAGTTAAAGCATCACTGAAATGTTTCAAATGTGACGTTTTTGTGATTTGTGTAGTTGGGAGATAATTATGGGAGATAATTATGAGGAACTAAGTTATATTCCTGAAAGTTTGCACTCTGTAAAAGTTAATTATATGCAATGTATCGATCTGTAAGTAAAAAAAAAAAAAAACTTTGTATCTTCTTGTGGAAAACAGAGATGATGTAGAAAATACTACATGTACCAGAGAACATGTCTAAAAATCCAAAAACTGAAGTTTTTGAAAAAAATAGTGCAAACTAGTTAGCATTTAGCAGTTAGCGGTTAGAACACTGTAGGGTTACTGTAGCAGTGTTAGGGTTGTTCTGATCTTACTTGAGTGACATACGCTTTTGTATAAATGTTGAAAACTTTTTTTCTCCACTTCGTTTCTTACATGTGGAGTACCGCAGGGTCTGATTCTGGGGGCACTTTTATTTTCATTATACCTACTTCCACTGGTTTCTCCTTTCATTGTTACGCTGATGATTGTCAGATTTATATGCTCCTGAAATGCACAAATAGTTCTATAAATCCTCTGTTGAAATGTCTGGATGACATTATAGCCTAATGGTGTCAAATTTAAGTTTTAATGATGATAAAAATAAAAGTGATTTTGTTCAGCCCTAGTTCTATGCCGGGCCTTCTCTCTGTAAATTTTGGTTCTCTTGAGCCGTATCTTAAACAATGTTTCTAACCTGTGGATGATTATGGACTCAGATTTCAAGTTTGATAAGCAGATCAACTCTGTCGTAAGAAGAGTTTCTTCCAGTTGAGGCAGATAGCTAAACTTAAGCTTGTTTTAACCAGACCTGACCTTGATAAAGTAGTTCATGCCTTCATTACAGCCAGATTTGATAATTGTAATGCACTTTGTTTGGGTTAGTCAGGCCTCACTTTCACGTTTACAGCTTGTGCAAAAGGCTGCGGTTCAGCTCTTAACTGGAACTTTTCAACTTTTAACCCGTTGATCTCATTAAAGAACATTACCAGTTCTTCCTAGTAGTCCCATGATAATATTACCCTCATTTCAGTGAAGACAAGATGGTGGGGATCCCAGTAAAAAGCTTCTACAACAACTCTTGCAAGAAAAATGGGCAAAGTAGAAATCTGAATAACATTTCATTCTTAAAACCAGTGTATTTATGCACCGTTACACCCTTAGCTTCATAAGGCATGAAAATTTGACATTTATTTAGTTATTTATTTTACAATTGAACCAAAGTACAATGTCTGTAAAGATAAAGTACTCATTTGAGGACATTGGGACTATAATTTTTTATTAATTATACCTTGAGGTTGGATAAAACTGCAAATATTTAGAAGAATTCACAAGCATAAATAGTTCTTGCAAGTGGTGCATTTGTTAAACCATTTAATTGTACCTAGGATGATCTGGTCAAATGCTCTGTGATTTCCTGCCGTTATGTCCCATAATGTGTTCTTGAAACTGAAGAGCAATCTGAAAGTTGTCATGAGCTGCGTTTCCATTGACCATGAAAATGCACAAATTAGAATTTTGAAAATAAATTTGCTCAATGGAAACACGTCCATTATGAAAAGAATTAAGTTTTTCAACAAAATGTTTTTGCGCTAGGATGAGGTGGTTTTTCGGCCGTGTAGAAATTGATGTATTTCGCAAAACTGCTATGGAAACACTTTTTTCGCATCATGGGAGTCACGTGATCAACAACCGGCTCGTTCTACTGGTGGAAAAGACAACGAAGAAGATAACAAGACATAGAAGTAGTAGTAATATCACAGAAGTAGTATAAAATAGTAAACTCACCGACTACAATTTCCCAAAAACACAGCATACGTAGCCGCTCCCAAGTAGGGACTTGTCTCTGGAAAGCCTCGATAAAAGACGCNTGGTAGCAACATGCTATGTGTTTACATCCATCGCCACCATGTTTGTAATGACTTATCATGAGAACAAACGTATTCACGTGACTTTAATAACATTTCTTACTTAATGAAAACACTGCAGTTGCGAAACTGTATTTTTTCGACATTAACAGAATATCGACAAAGTTTTGCGCACATTTGCAATGGAAACGCAGCTATGGATGATGATGATGCGTTTCACTGATCTTGCTCTGGTTAACAGCTGGCTGCTGTATTGCCAAAATAACTAGGAAAATGATATCATGAAGTTTCTCAAGCCTTGTATGATGATTGCTCAGGTATTCCTCAACAAGCGTGAAATTTTCAGATGAGTGTCCTCATCTGAGGACATAAATTTTTGTAAAAACTACTTCCTGTACCATGACAGTCTAGTTGTTATACTCATTAGGTCCTACTCATCCCATGTATGTTGGAGAAAGAAAAAAGCTTAGGTCTCTTCAACCAAGATTTATAAAAATTATCATTTTGATCCGTACATTGGTATATCTGACAGGGCCTCGTGCCACCCGAGGTCAAAAAGGTTAATCTCTGGAATGATGAATAAGAGTTTAAAGGACAGAAATGATCTGTGGAGATTTTGAAGCAACAAAACACCTCCAGTCGTCTGTTTTCAGCGAAGGCCTTTCTAAGTAAAGATGCTCCTAAACCACGACCTGATCGGACCACATCAGTCCATCTTAGTTCCTCAACTTTTTCTTAGGAATCGAGAGCTGAAGTTGTTTGAACGCCTCTTTAAAACAAACAGAACCAAGACAGCTACAAGCTGTTCTTTTATTTATTACTCCTGTTTCACTCAGAAACAGACACGCACCTCTGTTATTCTGCTGAGGTGAAGAACAGGCAGGAGGGAGGAGGGGTAAAGTCAGGTGCTCAGACCGGACAGCATGGCTGCTCATCTATACTTCAATCTAACCACTTAGTAGTTCCTGCCTTCATCAAGTTGTTTCAGATTGTTGTTTAGTGGACACGTCAAACCAACAAACAAAGGTGACAAGATGCTGAGAAACATGAATCATGTAGGATTCAAAGAAGTGTGAAAAACATTGGAAGTGGAGCAAAGGATAGAAAATAGGCTAATTAGGTGTAAGAAACACCTCCTGTTGCCTGGTTTTCTGTTTTCTCCGTCTCATTTCTTTGTGTCTCTTCACGTGTCTCCCCTTTGTCCCCTGGCGACACCTGTTTCATGTTTGTCTCCGCTCTCTGCTTTGGCACCTCTCTGTCTCTTCTCATCTCTTAATGAATGCAAGGCGAGGTAACGCAGCCTGCCTCCAGAGGCCTGCAGTGGGCAGACTGACAGCGTTCGCTGCTCCACACACAGGAGGAGGAACAAGCCTGCAAAGACAAATGAAGGAGAACTGAACACACAGACTCACAACAGGCTGATTCCAAACACCACAAAGAGACGAGAGGAAATTGAGCCGAACTTTCTCACAAATATCTGATTTTTATTACTTTTTATTTTTGCGGAGCATCAGATTAATCCAGGTTTTATCAACTTGAAATGCTTTCACCAGCACAAAAAGAGCATTGCATCACAAATAAAAAAAATTAGATTCATTGAATCAATACAAGCAAATGAAAGGGCAACTTCAGTGAAAATCTATCTTTGAGCATTAAATATTAAAGAAGACAATAGTCCAGAAAGGTTGATTAAAAAAGAAAACACACACTGCTGAATTTATTGTAAAATAACTCATTTTTATGTATTAAATAATTTCAAACATTTAAAAAAATTGTCCTGAATGTAGTTGAGATATTTTGCAGTTCAATATGAATCTGGTTTCCAAATATGGAAAAACAAATTTCTCTCTTTAATAACCAACTATTTTATCAGTCTGATCATATTAATCCTGTCTGGATCAGGGGTGGAGCCAGGGGGTGGCCAGGGGTGGCCACCCCCTGGCTCCGCCCCCGGTCTGGGTAAACACGTAAAACAAGTGAAATTATTTATCCAGACAATCCACCTTTTAGTGTTTCCTATGCCCCTTTTCCAGTAGTGCTACTTAGTGTAGTGTCGGAACGGTCGGTGTAGGTACGGTCCGGTACGGGTCGGACCGGTTGGTTTTCCACTGATGTTCCAGTCCGGCTCCAATGGGTGTGTTTTGGGCAGTTGGTGGAGGTGGTTTTTAGGTATTTTGAAAAAAAATTAATGGGAAAAATGAGAGATGGAAACACATTTGATGAATAACTTTTGAGTTTTTAAACATTTGCAAAAATTTAGCCAATCAGTGACGAAGTGTTCTGATTATGGGTGTAAGAAAATATTGAAACACTGAAATATTGTGATATTTCATTTCCCGATACTGTATTGATATTCTAAAGCCCTGTATCGATTTTAATTAAGGTTTAAAATGTCAACTTTCTTGCCAGCCGTTCATTTTTATGTTGTAGTTCAGCCTCTGACCACTAGTAGGCAGCAGTGAGCCAGCCATTTGGCTCCTCTACCTCTTGAGTGCCAGAGAGTAAGGGTAGCATTAGCATTGTAAGTAAACATTAGCTTTTCTTTTTTTTTCAGTAAGAGGTTTTTATTTAATAGAATTTTTGGACAAAAATCGCAATATATCGCAATATATCGGGATATATTGTATCGTGACCCCTCTGTTATGATTTGTATCGCATCGCCAAATTTTTGCCAATACACAGCCCTAGTTCTGACGTCGCATTTTGGTGTCAGCTGGGTCCGGTTGGAACCACAATGAAATAGGTATTTAAAAAAGTGCCGGTTCCATGGATCTGGCCTAATGGAAATGGCTTGGAACCGTACCGACACTACTCATCCATTGCTCAACTTTATCACTGTTCAATCAGCAGCATCTTCCACAAATCCCTTTCTCTGCAGTTTGATCATGTTCACTATAAACCAGGACCCTGGTGTTGATGAGAGCAGCTGAAGGCGTTTTCCTGCAGACTGTTCAGAGCCATATATGAGAACGAGCCTACAGGTCGATAACACATACTGTTTCTGTAAACATCGTTTAACTCCACACTCGCCTAATTGTTTCACTGTTAGCTGGNCCCCATGCCCCCATCCCCCCATCAGCTCTGTCATCTCGTAAATGTCTCACCATGCTCAGGGTGACATGCTCCAACATTGTTCTGCATTCTTATTTCTCTCTTTTAAATGACTGAAGTGAGTTAAAAGTGTTTGAGCCCGGTGGGTCGAGGCCCGATGGGTCGAGGCCCGATGGGTCGAGGCCCGATGGGTCGAGGCCCGCTGGCCGACCTGCGACTCGCTGAAGGAATTATCTGTCCTGGCTGCACAACTCCTCTGAGCTGTTTGGAGAACTGACGCATTGATTTCTTGACAAACTTCCTAATTAAAGACAAATACGAGTCACATTTTTTCAAACGCACACTTCTTGAAAGATAAAGGGAAAAGTGGAGAATTATTGGCCAATTTTTCACCGACACTAATCCATCCCGTCACCCAATCCACGCTGTGAGGGGGAAACCAAACTATATTTATTAGCTTTGTTTAAATGAGAGCTTAAAATCTGTTCTTTTTATGTGGGCTGAACACAGATGGATGGATACAGGGGTGGTTCTAGGGGTGGGGCCACAGGGGCATTGGCCCCAGCTGAAATCTGATTGGCCCCCTGAAGTGCCCCTGTCCTGTCACTCATCTGTCCTTCACCTGGGGGAGATGATGATGGATGCAGTTCCATGTTCAAACACTAGCTGTGCTAATGAGTCAAAGAGTGAAGTCCAGAATAAATCAAGCTGACAGAATTATTCTTCCCTTCATAAAATTTGAACAATCCTGCAAAAAAGTATTTCAACTGACAAATTATAGCTGGATTTTCTCACATGTTGTGTGTTTGAAAATATTTTATCTATCTACAGTAAAATGTATGAAAAACTGGCGAGGAGAATTTACTGTGCAAGATATTTGGTACCACTTTACAATCAACCTCCCCTTATAGATGACTTATAAAGAGTTTACAGATAGGTTATTAATTCATTTGTAAAGTTTACACTTCATAAATCATTAATAAATGAAACTGGACAATTTTGTCTCTTTCTCGTCCTTAATTATTGCATAATAAACACGTATTAATCATTTTTAAAGTGTTTACAGATTAATTTATAACCTATCTATAAACTCTTTAAAAGCCATCTATAAGGGGGGCCTTATTGTAAAGAGGTGCCTTTTTTTAAAAAAAAAAGTACATGACATTACAAGTGTTTGAAGTGAAAAATGTATACACTGGGAATTTGTGTGAAAGGATGTTGAACAAAGACTTGGCACCTCTATGAATATTGTGGCCCCCTGATGGCCCCTGACTCAGAAAAATCCTAGATCCACCACTGGATGGATAGATACTTTATCAAAACCCTGAACAACAATAAGGTGCAAGAAGTGGACTGAAAAAGCAGCCAAAGTCCAACCACCTCAAGGACCGTTAGGAAGTGTCCATCCTCGTCTCCTTCCTCCTCGTCTCCTTCCTCCTCAGCCCTGCTGGGCTTCAACGTTTTAAACGTTTTAGTCTCAGATAGTTCTGCTGTCAGAGACATTAGTTAATGAGTTTCTACTTTAAGCTCCTTCCACTGAGACAGCTCTAGAATAGATCTCCCTCCTTTTTTCCAGTCTTCTCTCCATTTTTTTACCTTTTTATTCTCTTGAGGAAATGAATGATTGGTTTCTTAACTTTTTAAAAAAATCAAGAGAAAACTTGAACGGGACCCTTGTTTTGTCTGCGGCTCGTGTATTTCAGTGGTTGTGTTTTGTTTATTAAATTGTGGATTTCAGTTTGTATTTTATCCCCTGAGGCCTGATTGAGCTGTAGAATGTTTTCATAAATAAAACTGTACATGCTCACTGACACTCTTAAAATAGCACAAAAATAAACTAATTTGTAGAAATTAAATACTATAGTTTATAATATTAAATGTCTGAGTGTTGCAGACAAATATTGACATTAGTTTTTAGAGGCTCATGTTTACTCTCTGGTGCTCTGAGACGTTCAGCTTGTTCAGGTTTCTCCTCAGACTGAAGACGGTTGATTTGCAGGATCACTGAACTCTTCAGGCTGCAGGTGCTGCAGGAACAGCACACACCTGTGAGGAGATTTTCAGTAGGCTTTTAGGAGTTTTATGCAAACGGCTCAGTAAGTGGTGGCATGTTTGTCAGCTGCTGGACAGAACTTCATGTTTTAGATCAGGCATGGTCAGTCCTGGTCCTGGAGGGCCGCAGCCCTGCATGTTTTACTTGTTTCTCTGCTCCAACACACCTGATATGAATGAAAATACAGTATGATTATCAGGCTTCTGCAGTATGGAGGACCAAAACTGACATAATTAGAAATAAAAGCAGAATTATATAAATGAACTATTAAATAAATACACTT
>NW_013952529.1:1506757-1519509 GCF_001266775.1 Austrofundulus limnaeus | reverse complement strand
AACTTGTTTTGGGCTAACTTAGTCCTAGAAGTATATTTATTAATAAACTGCTAGTATACTTATATCATTGTATATAGTAAATAAAAGTACACTTAGGGACATACACTTGTACATATTTAGTATACTTAATGACAAATACTTAAAGTATACTTTTTTGGCAAGTTTATAAACATAACAGTATACTTAAAAGTATAAACTACATCACAAGTACATGGTGCCTATTATACTTGATATACTTAAACTTATACTCAAGTATACTTATTAAAATGAACTTTACTACTTTTTGCTGGGAGAGAGAAATGAGGGTATTTTTATTGATTGATTAATTTTTGGTCTGTACATGTTTGTGTTCATTTAGAATCAGTAAAATATCTCATTTTAATGAGACTTTCAGAAACTAAACACAACTACACACAACTGCACCTGAAAATGAATCTAATTCAAAATGGCCGCCACAGTAAAGCAGTTTTAACTCAGTCACGTCTTCGTTTAAACTTTAAGGTGGTGACATGCATTCCTTATTGATTTTGTTCTGGTCCGGTGTGTGTCACTGAGGACCTGCCCTTCAGTGTTTCACCACAATAGTTTCAGCCTGTGGATTACTGTAATGGGGCTAGCATCCCCTCATACGATCAGCCACCGGGGGTCCGTGGCCTTTTAGCTGAGTTAGCCTCTCCTCCACTTGTTTGACTGAGAGCTAAGCTGCAGAAGGATTAATCTCTTATTGTTCGTGTCTCTGACGGCATCGGCACTAAAAGAGGCCTAATTGATGTCGCCGCCTGCTTACTGAAGACCCCCAGAGGATGTGGAGGATTTGCTCAAAAGTGGCCAAACTCTGAGAGAAAATAACCATAAAAGAAGAAATATTATAATTCATTATATTTTAAATGTAGGAAGAAAAGAGTTGGAAAGAACTTTCAGTAAAGCAGTCAGATATTCTAGTTAAAAAAAAACAAATCCAGATGTTTAAGTCAGATTTTTCCTGTTTTTCAGTCACAAAAGGCCAAAATAACTTTTTTCATTGATTCTTTTCTGATTGCAGAGAGCAGCAGAGCTTCAGAATAAAAGCATGAGGAGAGCACCACCATCCCTCAGTCCCGACCTGACACAAGTAAGATCTGATATTTACTTACTGATAAATTAATCTTCAAACCTCATGATGATGGTTTTGACAGTTTGTTACAAACAAACGCATAAATGTTTGCTTCAACCAGTCTATCACCGTAAACACAGCTGTGTTGTCTGCACGCAGGAGCTTCTCAGAGGAATCAGTCAGATGTGTTAGAGATGATGTTGAGATGTGGGAGCAAACCGAAGAAAAGGAAAAGTTAAATCATTTTGTTAACTTGATACTTAGAGTTGTGTGATTGATGCACTGACTGCATCAGAGCTGTGATGAGTGCAGTTGTTGCAGACTGAGATACGAAATATGGAGTCAACTGTATGGAGGGCCGAAACTGACAGAATTAGAAATAAAAGGCAGAAATGTATAACTGGACCAATAAATAAAAAATACACTTAAATGCACCAATTAAAATAAAAGAGATTACCTCATGTTTTATAATTTAATTGATCTTCATATTTATTTTTCCAGCTTAGTTCCAATAAATTATATATTTTAGCACATAATTTACATTTTACTGTTTTGAAAATAGATTATTTTTTGTTTTTCTTTTTACTTGTAAATGCATCCGTGTCTCTTAAATAATTATATTTTTAGTGTTTTCTCCCACAAGTCTTTTTATTTCCATGTGTTTTTACATTTTTCTGTCTCCTGTTTTTTCAGTGTTTCTTATTAAATTTTTATTTTTATGTATTTTTATTCTTTTTTTCTCTTTCATTATTGATAGATAGGATATAAAAAATAACTATCTCTATCAATCTCTATCACTATATCTATCTATCATCTATCTATCATCTATCTATCATCTATCTATCTATCTATATCTAATTAAAGTGGGCGGAGCTTCTTGGGTCAGCTCCTCTCCTATTTGTCAACAGACAGAAAGTAGGAGGAGCCATGTGCAGATCTACTTTGTATGTTTGTGCTGCCTCAGTTTAGCTTCAAGTTTAAAGTTATTAAAAATTATATAATAAATTAAATATAATCATTTCAGAGACAGAGATGCACGTACAAGTAAAAAGAAAAAGAAATATATTTTTTAAAACAGTAAAATGTAAATGATGTGCTAAAATATAGAATTTATTGGAACTAAGCTGGAAAAATCACTAAATTAAATGATAAAACATGAGGTAACATTCTGTTTTTAATTTAATTGGTGCATTTTAAGTGTATTTATTTATTTGTTTGTTCGTTCATTTTATTGGTCCATTATATTTTTAATTATGTCAGTTTCGGTCCTCCATAGCAGTGTGTGTGTGTGTGTGTGTGTGATGTGACGTCTGCATTAAGAAGCAGCAGAAACAAACATGAACTGATTCTGTTGATTGGAACAAAGGGTGACTCTGTGTGTCAGGGGTCTTCACAGAGGAGGAGCTGTTTGTTGGCAGTAGATGTTAGAAGATAATGAGAACATGTTTCCATCAGACATGTTGAGTAATCTCTGACATTATCACATCAGCTGTAATGAATTCATAAACTTGTTTTTCCTGCACTAAACTTCCAACTTTCCAACAACTGTTGTGTTTTCCCCTCTTCACTTTGGATCAGAACAATCTCCTGTAAAGCAACATGATTTCCCACCTGCTCACCAGCAGCGGGCTGGATTTAAAGCAAACAAATGAATAAATGATTTTTGTGTCGCGCTGCGGCTCTGACTGAACAACTGATAAGTCAGCACTCACAAACACCAGCAGCTCCTCTACATCCAAACACAAAGCCTTAACTTAACGCCACTGACAGATGAATGGCTCCCAGCATGGCCAGTTGATGGGGAGATAATTAAACACGAGAATTATTTTCATCCTGGGTCAGCAAACGCTGCGTGTGTGCGTGTGTGTGTGTGTGTGTGTGTGTGTGCGTGTGTGTGTGCGTGTGTGTGTGTGTGTTTGTCTGTGTGACCTGTTAATTGGGTCATAACTCAGATTTTTGTTGTTTTCTGCAGCTGATGTTTGTTTTAACAGTGAGAGAGAGAGCATAAACTCTGACTGCAGTGAAACTGATTTATTCATATTAATGTTTTATTAACTTTGTTCCTGAAAGGTGAAAACGTTAAACTTTATTTCAATATTCAGTAAACCCTCATTGCATCCTTTACTGTTGAAGCCTATTGTGTGTCTCGTATCAAATACATTTGAATGAATTTACAGTTAGAAACGGATCCTCTGAGCTGGAGTCACAAGAATGAACCAAAAATTCTGACACATTAGTAAAACACCAACACGCAGCAGGAAATATGGTGTGAGTGGAGCCGAGAGTGTGATTGTTGTGTACTGAGTGAGATCATTACTGAGAACATTACTTTCTTTCTCACATCCTCGACATCATCAGAGTGTTTCTAGGTCTAGACGTTTAAGGGGCTAGGCTAGGTTAGGTTAGGTTAGGTTGGGTCAGGTTGGAAATGCCTGAAGAGAGAACCAGTTTTAGACCTTAATGACAACTTTGTGACTATTTGGAGAGGAAATGTTTAACCACCCAGTGAGAAAGCACCTAAAGTTAATTTGAAAATGTACTCGTTGATTTGGCTTTTTGTCCTCTGTCGCCAAGTCTGTTGGTCTATCTGTCTCTACGTAGGTCAGTCCGTCAGTCGATTGGTCGGTTGGTTCGTCGGTCTGTCGGTCCTTAGATCTGTTCGTTGGTCGGGCTGTCGGTCGGTCCGTCCGTAAGTCTGTCGGTCCTTCGATCCGTTTGTCGGTCAGGCTGTCGGTCCTTTGATCTGTTTGTCGGTCGGACTATCGGTCCTTCGATCTGTTTGTCGGTCGGACTGTCGGTCCTTCGATCTGTTTGTCGGTCGGACTGTCGGTTCTTCCATCTGTTTGTCGGTCGGACTGTCGGTCCTTCCATCTGTTTGTCAGTCGGACTGTCGGTCCTTCGGTCAGTCTGTTGGTCCTTCGATCTGTTTACTGGTTGGGGTGTCGGTCGGTCCGTTGGTTGGTCGGTCCATCCGTCGATCTGTCGGGCCTTCGATCTGTTCGTTGGTCAGACTGTCAGTCGGCCCTTTGGTTGGTTGGTCCTTCGGTCAGTCCTTTGATCTGTTCGCCAGTCGGTCCGTTGATATGTCGGTCGGTCCATCTGTCCGTCGGGCCTTTGGTTGGATATCGGTTACAATTTCAGAAAGCTGTAACTTTCACTCAGAAAGGCTAAAATACACCAAACTTGGTATGAGTCATCCATGTAGCACGCCCGACCATACCATGTAGTCATATACCATCATCAAAGACGCCCCCTGACAACAGGAAGAGACTTTTTATTTTTTTTGCTTGGAAAGCTCCTCCTCTGACCCTCCTGACTTTTAGATGAAATATGTGGTCATGACAGTGTGGACATCACGCCCTTGACATACGTTTGACAATTCCCTTTCTTTCAGCCAATCTGCACCCAATTCACTATGGTCGATCCTAATCCACCTCACTACAGGAATGCAGTCCAATTTTTTTAATGGTGGGGGGGCTGCTTTAATTCCTCCCCAGCATCCCCTACAATGATTTAAAAAGTCAGCCCCAAGCCATGCTTAGACCTGGAATCGTGACATTCGGTACACATGTGTAATGTCTCATGATGAGTCATGGTCCAACCCCCACAGGAAGTCGGCCATTTTGGAACAAATCTGCCAATTTGTGTCTTTTCACGCACATGTATCTGAGCTAACTTCCCCTCCAGGTTTAAACATGCAGACTTCACATGCTGCACGCTTCTCTCTACACTGATTGGTGGCGGGATGGTGTGGGTGTGGCAGAGTGGAGAATGCTGATGCCTCGCCGTCTGCACACAGTTAGCTGTAAATCACAAACATGATCCAATCTGCACCAGATTTTGTGTGCATCATCAGGGAGACCTGCTCATCATGTTGGTGTATGAGTTTGACAAGATCACTTTAGCCCCTCGTCTGGCCGTCTGCTCACCTGATGAGATGATTTAAATAACTATCAAATAATAATGATGTTTAAGTGAGCATTTGGAGGGAAATAATGTCTGAATGAGGAAGGAGATGATATAATAAGTTCGTATTATTTTTTCGTTTTTCTTTTTCTTTTTTACTCCTGCCAGACAAGAACTCAAAACACCACCGAGCTGATCAGGAGGGGGCAACCCAGGTTACCTGAGAGCATTGTGTACGTGTGTCTGCAGGTGAGAAGGCAGAGAGAGAGACTAACACAACTCTTCCACCCTGAAAATCCTCCTGACACAATGTGCTTTCTAACACACACACACACACACACACACACACACACACACAGCATGCAAATGGCTGACTTCTAAAATGGCAAATGTTTTCTGAATTGAAAGGTTTGGCTTATTTTCTCCCTCAGAGGATCTGAGCCAAAATGAGTGACTGCCTGCAGATTTTTCTGTGTGTGTGTGTGTGTGTGTGTACTTCTTTACACCCTTCCACTTCCTTGGCATGTCTTGAAATGGTAGTTGTGCCGTTCTGGTCTGTGTCATTGGTGTAAAAATGAGGAAATGTGTGTTTGTAATGTGCTTTATATAAACTCTTCCTCCAATGATTATTGTAGAAAAACAGATACTAAATCTGAACAATATTTTTATTTTTTGGCTTTCTGAAAACAAATATGATTGTTTGTCTGTGTAATAATTATACAAATACGTAAAAAAGACTTAAAAAAGAAAGAAAAGGTGTTTGTGTTTGAAGCCAGATTTCACAGTGAATTCAACCTTGGTCATGGGGTTTGGCCACCGGTCTTTAAGGGAATACTTTCTCAAATCAATAAAAACTGTCTCAATGGAGCATTGCTCATCTGTTGCATCATGTCTGATTGAATAAAGAAACACTGGATGGCTGCTGTGAGATTCAGTCCTCAATCTGCAAAATACTAGGAAAATGTGGTGTTGTTTTTATGTTGTATTAAGATTAAACAGTTTGCTAATGCAGACATGAAATAGGAGGGGGGGGGGTTTGAAGGGATTGTTCTGGGGAGTAGACTGAACAAGTTTTGACCTCCTAGATGCTGTAAAGAGAATGTGAGGATTCAACGAGTCAGAGCTTTAGATTTAGGGTCTTTGATGCTCTGGAGTGGCTATTCCATCTAAATAAGACATCCGTCCATTTTCCTCCTCTTATCCAGGGTCAGGTCTCGGGGGCAGCAGTCTAAGCTGAGACCCAGACTTCCCTCTCTCCAGCCACTTGGACCAGCTCCTCTGGGGGAACCCCAAGGTGTTCCCAGGCCAGCTGAGAAACATAGTCCCTCCAGCGTGTCCTGGGTCTTCCTCTGGGTCTCCTCCCAGTGGGACGTGTCCAGAACACCTCACCAGGGAGGAGTCCAGGAGGCATCCTAACCAGATGAACCACCTCAACTGGTTCCTCTGGACGTGGAGGAGCAGTGGCTGCAAGGGCGGAGTGGGTAATCGGGAGAATCGGGACGATTCCCGCTGGGCCGCATCATTAATGGGCCGGTCCCCTGGGTGCAGTTAGTATGGGGGATGCAGATCCACAGATTTATGTTTCACTTTGGTGAAATCTCCCTTCTGGATGTAACAGAGTTGATGCAATCCACTGTAAAAGTGACAAAAACAGACAGTTATTTTATTGCAGTGATTAATTTGACCTATATGTAGAAAATGTTACATTTACATCACGTCATTGATCAGATGCTGCTGCTGACTGATCCATTATGTGATGTAAATGTAACATTTTCTACATACTGTATAGGTCAAATTAATCACTGCAATAAAAAACTTTGTTTTTGTCACTTTTACAGTGGATTGCATCAACTCTGTTACATCCAGAAGGGAAATTTCACCAAAGTGAAACATAAATCTGTGGATCTGTGTTTGATTACTCTGCCTGGCTTTCTCAAGGACCAGGATGTGACACAAGTTCAAGTTTATTTATATAGCGCCAAGTCACAACATACGTTGTCTCAGGGCACTGTGCATAAAAAGAGTAATCTAAAGAAGAAAGCAGCAGATTGTGTTGAATCACTTCATCACAGTCTCCCATCCTGAGCAAACGGTGGAGAGGAAAAACTCCCTGCTAATCAGGAAGAAACCTCCAGCAGAACCAGGCTCAGGACAGGAGACCATCTGCCTCGACCGGCTGGTTGGAGGACAGGAAAGAGACACAGACAAACACAGAAGAACTGGTCCAGGACTGGTCCAGGTGCACCTTCTTCTGGAAGAGACAAAGAAAAAACATGATAGAAATAATAACAATAAACATGTAGAGAAGAGAGACTAAAGACAACAGCAGAGTGAGGAAATGTGCTCAGTTTGTGCTCCAGCAGTCTAAGTCTATAGCAGCAGAAATGAAGAATAATTCAGGAAACCTAAGTCTAACTGTAGGATTTATGAAAAAGGAAAGTCTTCAGTCTAATCTTAAAAGTAGACAGAGTGTCAGCCTCACGGACAGAAACTGGAAGTTGGTTCCACAAGAGAGGAGCTTGATAACTGAAAGCTCTGCCTCCCATTCTACTTTTAGAAACTCCAGGAACCACAACAAACACAAAAATCTGAATTATGGAACTGAAAGTGAAAGTAGTCTAACTGAATTTTTAATAAACCAAAATAGTTTCAAAGCAAATTAATTCAGATAAAAAACTTTAAATTCAGTTTCAACTTTGGAAAAATCATTTTCAAACCAATGTATTAAATGTCAAATTATGAACATTCAGATTCAATCTGAGAAATTCAAATTCAGTTCCTGCAGGCACAAGATTTATCACATAAATAAATCCTGAAACGTATCTTGTAGCTTGTGAGATATTTTGCTAATACATAAAAACAAAATGGGCAGTTTGGAAACACTAAAATTGGAACCATGGGTTTTATGGAGGCTGATAGAAACACACACACACACACACACACACACACACACACCAGTTTAAGAGGCGTGTTCAGGGTCAGGATGGACGGAGGCTCCAGTGACCTGATCTCCTTCTGATGACATCACATAATGTTTGCCGGCCGGCACACTTTCCGGCTCAGAGTCTTATTTTCCCGCTCAGGCTAAGCTCCTTTGTGGTGATCAAAAAGAGCAGCGTGGGATAAAACCCGAGCAAACTGCTGTCCTGTTTCCATGAAACCCTCACAATGTGCACACGCTTAAAAGCTTAGACCGTCCTGATGCGCCGCAGACAAATCTAAGTGGAGGATTTTCCTTTTTCTTCAGCTCTTACAGCCCCCTCCCCTCCTTTGTCCCCTCCCTCCCTCTTTGTTTGCACATTTTTCCACTTTGTGCTGGAGTTTCTCAGGACGCTCAGATGATCCCGTGTTCGGGTTTTACACTAAGATCCAGCGCTGAGTGTGGATCTGAAGCCACGGAGGAGCCTGTGGTTGGAAATGTCACAACTGTCCCTCGTGACTTCCTGTTTTTAAAACGACAAAAGACGTCCTGCTGTAGCCCAGAAGTGCTGACTCGTCATGTTTCTAAGACGCTTACAGTTGGGTGGAAGCTGACTCGCTCTTGTTTGGCTGCAGTTAAACCAAAGATTATTGGACTGAATGCAGTTTTTTTTTTTTGTCTTCTGTTCTTCGTGCCTCTTAATGAAAACACTTGTCCAGAACAAACCTTTGTCTCTGAAGCACTGAGGACTTGGTGATGACATGCATCACTAACAAGGCATCAAAACAAAAACTTTCCTCCCGTTCTGTTTGTGAAATGAAATAGTTTAAAGTTCTCTTCAGAATATTAATAACTGAGGTTTAAAATCTGTCTGAAATCAAAGTATCGGAGCTGAATTTTCTCTCCGAGTAATAAAACGAGGCCAACGCTTTGAAGACGAGCTCTCTGTGGACCTGTCCTCATAAGCATCACACTAAGGAAAACTGCCATGTTTGTTTACCAGGGACCAAAGAAATAAATACGTTTCGCTTTCATTTCTCTTTAATTCTGCTGAGTTCTGAACAATAAGAGCAAAGAATAATAGGAATGTTGCTTTAGTATGGATTTAGTAATTATTAGGGGTGCAACGATACAGAAAATTCATGATTTGGTTCAGTTCAATACTCTACGTTTTTTGATACAAAACAAAATTGTCCATGCCCTTCTTAACTTGTAATTTATTTAAATTAATGATGAACATTTATTTAAGCTCAAAAGTACAGTTTTTAAATTAAATGTTGCTGAAACAGCAAGTTTCTCAGTGGATCTGCGCTCAAAAATACAGCCTAGGTGGAGTAGTCGAACACAGATCCACTGATCCTTCAACACAGAGCATCTTCAGAAGACAAGCTGATAAAATAAGTTAAACATCTTTATTGATCCATACATAATGTGTATTGAATGGTTCCACACAGATATGTGGATTGATGCACTCCTGGTACAGGTTTCACCTGCTCCCCATGTTTGTCTTGTATGTCTTCTTGGATGACCCCCCCCCCCTCCCCTGAATCTACAGCACCTTGTGAATTTATTTCTCTGAAAGGCGCTATATAAATAAAACTTTACTTACTTACTTACTTAGTAATAATTGTACCTGATTTTCTGTCAAACAATTTAATAAAAACCCATCTAAAGTTCAGTATTTGTAAAATCTGAACCAATGTTTCTATTAAAGGGGGCATAAATATTTATTTTATTAATGCCACGAACAAGTAGTCTAAATCTGAGCTGACACTTTTAAACAACAGTCAGGGATTAGAAAACAGAATATGAGCTTATATCTGCTTTTAAACACAGGAGGGAATTATTGTATTAAAGAGAGAAAGGAATTAAACCATTAGTGGCCTGACCTTTTTAAAGGCTTTAGAATAAAACAGTGACATAATTCTGCAGATCCATAAAAACCTAAACGAGCTCCAGTTCAATGAAAATCAGTGACACAACCTGCTTTGTCTCAACCATAAACTGTATTTTGTACAAAAATCAACTGTAAATGTGTTTTTTATCGGTTCAGAGGGGAAAAGGATTGAATCAAGTTGAATTCTGTTTTCTTCTTGTCAGTAAGTCAAAAAAATCAATGTTCAGATTACTGATGTGATCAATATTCCAGCATATAAACAATTTAATGTTCTCCTAAACTGATCAAGTCAACAAATATGTTCATGCATTTTTTTTTACTGTGATTCTCCTCAGAAATAATTAAACCTGGTTTTATTCAGTTGAACTGAATTTGGCGCATTGTTTGCTCACAATAAGTCTCAGTATCTTATCTTTTGAAAGACTTAAATTTAAACCTGAGTTATGACAATAAGCATCCCCAATCTGTAAATCACAGCAGAAACAGGCTTTTAGAAAACTGTAGATTAGTCCGGAACAAAAAAGAGATTTACAGAAGCAGATCCAGACTGGTTGATTTTGAGCTCCGTGCTTTAACCTGCTGCAGCAGATGGTTGCTTCTCAACAACCAGATGGTGTTTCTGCTCTACGAACATGCTGCAAAAAGCCTAACCACGTAAATAATAGCTTTTATTATAAACAAAAGCAAACATCAGTTAATCAGATCACTAAATGAAAACCAGGAGCTTCCAGCTTTGACAACTAAAATGCAGCAAAAATCTTTAAACAGTTGAGCTGTTCTGTAAAGTTTACATGAATTTAGGTGTCGTGGAGACACATTTCTGTACAAGAGCATCTGTTTTATGAAGTTGAGGCTTTAATAATTCATATTTTCTTTAAAACATTGGTCAAAAAAACAAATAAATTTTACAAAATTAACTTATTTTGTATTCATCTGTCCAAATTTAGCTTTAAACCTTGTTTCCTGTTAAAAATATTCATAAGAACTCAGTTTTATTTTAGTCTGAGCAAGTTAAGATTTAAAACTTTAGAGATTAGATCAGAGAGAACTTTATTGTCATCGTACCGAGCACAATGAAATTACAGTTCAGAACACCCTTTAAGAAGACAGAACAAACGTGGGAGAACAGGTGCTCTGGGTCATGCTGCCACTGACCCCTTACACAGAGCAAGGATCATCTTCATGAAGACATGAGGAGGCGCAGCCCTTAACAGAAAAACTAAAAACCACACAAGGGAAGATACGGGGAAAAAAGCAAAAACATCATATCAACACTGTGACACACTATGGTGTTTATGAAAAAACCTCTGCATAGAGCAGATTTGTTAGCCAGAGGAGTAAGTGAGTTCAGGGGGCCCGAAGAATCCAGTCCCCAAAACCAGCGCAGCTGTAGTTGAGAATATTGATGGTAAACTGTTCATTCTGTATAGCCCTCAGCCTGCTCAGGAAACCAGATTACATGGTTGAGAGAGGAGGGGGGTGCAGAGCCTCGTCAACATATCCAGCCAGGAAGAATTTAGTCAACAGCTCAAGGCTGTTGTCGGGGAGATCCAGATTCTGTAATCAGTTGTTTTGGGAACTGAAGAGTCAGGCGGACGATAAGTTTTCCTTCTGCTTTTAGAGTTCCTGCTGGTGCATCTCAAGGTTGGCGATCCCAATCAGGCAAATAATGTGGACAAATTCCGCCGAGCCAAATCTATCAGATTCCTCCAAGATAAATTTCATCTGGCCAGCCAAGTCCAGGGACCACAGCCGGACATGTGGCCCTCCGTAGAACCGCTTGCTGACAGAGTCCAGCTCGTTCAAGGCAAATGTCCGAGTGCTGATAGTACGGCCATCCTTCAAATTGGTCAGTCAGCCAGGAGATGAAAAGCCACCGATGCTGTTTTGTAGAACACCAGGAGACCACCAAGCCAATCTGTAGAATCCAGTGATCAGAGTCCAGATATATATCCAGAACAGAGGTCCCACATTTGACATGTCCTCCCACGGAAGCAGAAAAAATAAACTTTGTTCCAAAAATTTTATTGAGAGACCAGCTAACCAAGTCCATAAAAATAAAAATATCCATAATTTCAAGTTTCGGATGAAAAATGTAGAGAAGGCTCCAAGCAGGGAAGATAAGGCAGGGCAGGAGAGAAGGAAAAAGCATCTAACTCCTCTGAGAGCAGTGTGTGTGTGTGTGTGTGTGTGTGTGTGTGTGTGCTAATAATTTATTCATTTTATTTATTTACCATTATTTTTACTGTTAAAAACCAAGTTTTACCGTTATAAAACTTGGTTTTATCAATAAATAGAAGAGGTGAGAATGGAAGAGAAATTAAAGAAGCAGAAAGAAGCAACAACAAATGAAATTTCAGTTTGTAGTGAATTGTCTGAAGAAGTGAGAGCTCACTTTCAGGTCCAACAGTTTTTCCAAAGCCCCAGCTGGAGAACATGTGAACTCTGCAGACTTCCTCCCCTCCTCTTCAGTCAGACTCGAGAGAAATCCGTCACCGTAGCAGTCAGCCAGCGAGTTGGCTGCTCCTGCAATTATTTTAATGAGAACATAAGCTCGCCCAATTCATCCGAGCCGCCTTCAAAGTGCCCCCCTCCCCACCCTCAGGGACGACTCAATCCCGCTGCTTATGGTTTTGTTGGCTCTTTTGTTTTTGCTTCTGAAAACTGGTTAGGAAACAAAAATCCATTTTGTTAACACGTCACATTTACTGGGGTGGGAGGTGTTGCTGCAGAGCTCTGCAAGGAAACGTCCCGGCGCTGGAGAAACCACGTCCCTGTGACCACGCTGAGATCTTTGGGTTCTTTTAGTCAGGATCGTTTGAAATATTTACAAAAGATGATTAAGGCCACAAGGAAAAAAAATCCTTAGTCAAGTGTTACACATATCCATAAAGACTGAAACAAATTTACCTACAAGTAAAATTATAAATTATGAC
>NW_013952529.1:1503814-1505122 GCF_001266775.1 Austrofundulus limnaeus | reverse complement strand
TATATATAATATAATGTGTGTGTGTGTGTATATATATAATGTTCCGATCCAAACTGATCAGCTTCTGCAGATGATGTTTTTATTAGAACTGCTGAACGTTTTTTTTTTAAACTTGAAACAAAAATGCACGGTTTTGTTTATGCTCTGAGTTTGAAATGTCGCCATTAGTTTTCGAGCATTTGGAAGTGAAACGGAGTGTGAAAGTTGTCACCTCTGCAGAGAAAAACACAATTAGAGCCTGATCAGTACGGCAGTGGAACTGAGAGCCGAGTTAAACATCAGTTTTTACTCTCAAATATTAGTTTACTTTCTGCCTTTTCTGTTTTAATGTGAATAATTTATTCAGTTGTGGTTTTTCTTCATAAAACTGAGACTAGAGTTCAGAGATCTGTGTGCATTCCAGTTCCTTTCACTGAGAATATTTAAAATAAATCTGTCACAGCTGCTGCTTTTAAATCAGTGCTTAGCATTTAGAGAAAATCCTTGGAGTCCAGATCACACGTGAGCATAAAATCATGAACTTGGATCCAGCAGCCCTGAGTCTTTCTGAAAGTATAAAAGATTAAATAAACGAGAGCAGGAGTGAGAAGTAACAATTCTTGGACACCTCCTGCTTGTCTGTTGCGAACAGAGAAGCAGATGGTCCGCAGATACAATGAGAGGTAATGACGGAAGGTCTCCTGCTGCACGGATGATATGAAAGGACGACAGAGACCAGACGCACAGGAGAAAATTGAGAATATTAAGAGAAGGGAGAGAAAACGAATCCAGTGGAGAGAGTGGAACAAAGTTTAAAGAATGAATTTTGCGTCCTGCTGCTGATGACGGCCCGCCAGATAATTAACAGGGAATCTGCACGACTTGTTCATCATTAAATTCAAGCTATTTTAGCGAGCGTTAAGTAATCACTGACCTTAACCGAACCAGAAACAAAGAGGAGTGAAGGAGAGCAAACCTTTTCTTTCTCCCTCCTTCCTGGTTTCTTCACCTCTCCCTGCCTCTTATCTTTCTCCGTTTCATCGTTCCTGTCATCCTAAAACCTCCTAACATCAACCTTTTGATCTTCACGCCTTCATTCTTTCCTTCCCTCCTTCCCTTCCCTCACATTAAAATTAACTCTCATTGGGCCTCATGCAAGAACCGTTCGTACTCAGATTTGTTCTTAAGTTGTGCGTACGAGTGATTTAGGAGAATTTGTGGCATTCACCAATGTTTTCATATTCTAAGATTTTTTTTCAGATACGAACAAAATTCAGGAGTGGTCCAGACCTGTCGTATATTTTACCAGCAGTCAGCCTGCTGTTATCC
>NW_013952529.1:1497180-1502467 GCF_001266775.1 Austrofundulus limnaeus | reverse complement strand
GCAGGTTCCTGTTCTGCAGCACATAAAACACTCAGAATTACAGCATCACAATCACATCATTATACACCATAGACACAAAGACAAACAAGCATACCAAATTTCAAGGAGGCACCATTTGCAAAATAGGACGTCTAAATATGAGCAGAACAAAAAGTGTCCAGCAGATGGCAGACAAGATTCTTCTTAAAGGGCTGTAGTTTTGAAATGGACTTTGTTTTGAGGAATGTCATTCCATGCTTTAGTATAAACATAGAAGAAAGACCTCTGGCCGTAACAGTTTTTAAAAGTTGGTTATCAGTTGTCCTTTTGCAACAGATCTAATTTGTTGAATCTGACGTGACATGTTCGTACAAACAAAAGTAAGAGAAATTTAGGATAAGAATACGAACATGTTCTCTCCTGTTCTCCCTCCTTTCATCCCTTCTTTCTGTTTTATTCTTCGTCTCTATTTATTCTGTTTCAGCCTCGGTCCTCTGCTTCTCTGGGCTTCCTCTAATCCAGGAGGACGCTCATAATGACAGTTTGCAGACTCCAAAAGCCTTCCAGGCTTCACACTGAATTAACCAGTTATCCCCCCCACACACATACACACATCTAACAAGGGGACTGCGTCAGCCTCTAACAAGCAGCAAAACACAGACAACACTTTGTAGTGTAATGACGCGCACTAATCGAGAATGAAAGCCGTACGCATGTGTTCGGTTTTATCTTGAATTTCTTTGATTTGTGATCGAAGGAGCTCGCTTGGATCACGGGCAACAAAAGTCAGAGGGGAAAAAAGGGACGAGACCCTGGTCACAGTGCGGGGTTCGTGAGGAAAATTAGAAAAACATTAGAGATGATGTCATTATTTTTCTGTAAACCTGCAGATGTATTTGCATATTTACATGGATTTTTACTCAACAGTTTGCTGGCCTTGTTTACGTGCATCCATGCAAATAAAACTTTTATTCAGTTTAATAAAACGTGTTTAATAGAAACCTAAAATTACAGCTGTTTGTTTTCTAATATGCAAATAAATTGTTGCCTTAATAAAATTCACAAATAAAATGTGATGAAATTCTTTACTTCATCACTTTTCTTCCAGGTGTGTGTGTCCTGCAGGATGTGTGTGTGTCAGAGACAGACGTTTAGTTTGTGTGTGAAACCACTATCTCTTCACTGCAGCTGGATGGAGCGCAGATTGGAGCAGACCTATAAATACTCTGAGACGCACACACACACACACACACACACACACACACACACACACACACACACACACACACACACCATAAATACAGCTTGACGCTGCGCTTGAACTCAGTCCGCTCTGCCAAACCTGATTAAACAAGAAATAAATCTCTCACACACTTACACACTCACACACACTTACACACACACACACACCCTTGTACCTGAACCCCCACGCCACACACGCACACACAAACACAACCTTGTACACACACTTAGAGTCCCTGTGTTGGCCTCCGTCGTGACATTTGGATGTTCAGAGGCAAAAACAAATTGAACCTCAGCTGTTAAATGTGACGTTTAAAGACTTGGATCTGATGTTAACTTATGTTAATATGAAATATTTCAGAGAAAGTTCAGTGTTGCTTTATTTTACGTGTGTTATAAATACTTTTATTCCAGTAAATTAAATCCTCCCACAGCTAAGACTGTTTCAAATTAGAGCAAATTGTTTCTCACTGAATTTTTACTAAGAAAATAAATTGCATGAATAAAGTTTGAGAATAAAAGCTCAAAATAGTGATTTTTTTTTGTAGTTTAAGTAAAAATGCTGAATTGAGAAGATTACATTACAGATTTGAACACAAACATGTTTCAGCTTCAACTTGTCAGAATAAAAAGAAATGAGTGAAAACAAACAGCAGGACTGAACCTGGAGCCTCTGGTTTGTTAACTTAAATCAACACGTTGTTTACTGGTGGGACCGTCTTAACCTCATTAGTCTGCTCCTCGGTGATTAGCGTTCAGCTCCTGGGTGCAGAGCAACGACAATTACTGATCATTATCTCTGTTGATTTAAATAATGAAGCAGCGAGTGCTTTGTGTTGGCAAACAAAAGGTCAGAAATTAGTCTAGGAAAAAAATGCTGCTTGTTTGGATTCTCTGCATATTTTGTGAAAATTATTGTACGTATTTCAATTTACCTCAGTCTGTTTGACTGCTTTTATAAATGTCTGCAATTTAGGTTATTTAAAATAGTATTATGATAAATTTCATGGAATGAGGGCCAAAATTAAGACAACTGCACAACCAACAGTTGCTACATCTTTGTAGCAGGAGGCTATATCTCTTCCTTCTCCAGCTATTGATCTGATCAATGATAGGCTAATACCGCTAACTGAGAGGCTGGCCCTGGAAAATGAGACTATTCGTTTGTTAGCATTGGAGAGGCTAGTGACTAGCATGCCTAGGCTGCTCACCTACTTTATTAGACACTTTTTTTGAATAAAGAAAACTTTCTTAACAAAAATGGTTGACATATAAAACCTATAAGCTCCATACACTTAGAGAGAATTCACTGTTCAACATGACGCCAAGCATAAATATGAAACATAAAACAGAAGCTGACAGCTTCATTTACCACCTGAATTAGCAGCTGTGTTTGCCCTTGTCTGTTGGTCGATGGCTATTTTTTTTCTTTAGCTGAATTATGAGAAATATCTGTATATAATTCAATATAGAGAGGCCTAATGCAATTCCCTGCCAAAAACTGTAAAAAGCCCCGACTTCATAGTTCTGGCTTTTCTCAATATTCCACTAAATAATAATGATTGACATTTCGACAGAATACAATTAATATTTATATGATAGTTTAAGGTTCATACAATTAATAAGGGAAAAGGCAAAAAAAGTGTTTTTCTTTATGTGAACATCTCTGTCTGAGCAGCTGGACCATGTGGATTTTGACCCATCATCTAATCTCCAAACTTTGGATTTGCACCTAAACCCAGGTTAGCTCATGGATCTCTGAACACTTTAATCTCACAACTAAAGTTTTTGATCCCAATCACAAACAACTTGTTTTAAATCTGCACAAATAAAACCCAACACGGGACTGTCATTAAAGCTGCAGGCGGTGACAGATTAAAGTCGTTTTGATACTAATGAATGTGCAGAAAACACACATTTTAACTCCTCAAAAGATATTAAATGAAGTTTAATTGGTTTACCAACAGAAATAAAAATTAGGCCTGTTTAAGAGGAATAACCAGCAGCAGCAGCAGTGTGTTTGTCAGGAGAACAGGCCCGCAGCTCAGCTAATTAAGAAGAAAAGCGTTTGTGTGATGTAGCAGGATTTGGGTGACGGAGCTCGGTCGGTGTTTGACTGCGTGCCACTGATTGGACCCTCAGTGTTGGGCTGCTCGCGCTGCTTTTGTTCTGCTGGATCTCAGTGTTTCGGCGCGATAAGGCAGCAGCAACAGCCGAATGCTAACTGGATGATTGAAGATGGTGGTAATTAGAGCTCGCTCTTGAAAAGCTACCCGTTAGCACGTCGCCCACTGTTGTCTCCATCTAATGGTTTTTGTTTGTGGGTTTTTTTTTGTTTGTTTTTTGGGAGCGTGCACATCGGTTTGTTCTGATGAGGTTGTGTTTGTTGGCTTCAGCTGTTTGTGTTTTGAAACAAAAACACACAACCTTTTTTTCTGGGTGAAAGGGGAACGGCACGTGGGAAGGAAGAATACCGAGGTGGCAGCAAATTTGTCTTTGTCATCCTGCATCTTTCTGATTTTCTTGCAGATTTTGGTTATTTATCTCTGTCTTTCTATCACACACACACACACACACACACACACACACACACACACACACACACTAATCTCTTTCCACATTAAGACGCAACACGTTAAAGTGCTCCTCTCCGCCGTGTGCCAAGATTTAAATTAAGTTGTGAATTCAGTTCTGAGTGAAATCCATCCAGCTGTCAGCAGCAAAATGTAATATAAAAATGCTTTTCACTGCAGTTCGAAATGTTTGTAGTTTGAGTTTATTTTTTTCTTACATAATTTTAAGTCTTTGTGTTTTGAAATGTGCACAATGTTGAGAAGCAAAAAGCACATTTTCTTTCTTTTCAGAGGAACATTTTAAGGCTGACAACTTCCCTTTTTGTACCGTTCTGTCTGTGTACAATCACTAACATAATATTCTTAAATGCTGATTTGAACTTGTAAATGTTTACCAAATGATGGATTTAAATCAATAGAATAAATTTCAAATTCCAGCAATTTGCTAGTTCAATTGTTTTCATGTTTCTCTTTATTCTTTATTAAACTTCCTGTTTCTTCCGTACATTTTTTGGACTCTTTCTCGTTCCGCAGTCTTTGTGCAATTTCCACAATTTATACATCAAAACGTTCAGCTCAGTCAGGGGGTGTGTGCTATCTCTTGGTGTTGATACCTTTTAAACTTTTTGAGATATTTAGCTTTCTCTGCAATTTTTGCTCCCATTGAAATACATGGTGATGTATCAGTGACATCATCAGTCACATCAGTGGCATCATCAGTGACATCATCAATTTGTTTCTTAGCTGTTCTTCAGCTAAAGTTATCAGCAAGAGGCATTCACACTAGCATTTTCGCTTGAAATGAAAATTCTCTAGTTAACAGTTTCACTTTCATGCATTATTTTAAATAATTGTTTTGCATAGATTTTAGCTGTAATATGTGATATGTCTTGCTGAATGGGGCCCTTCACTCAGGCTATTTTTAGAACATCACGTCATGCGATACAAACTCTCATAGTGTGCCGATTTAGCTGTGTGTAAACTTAAATAATTTTCAGAAAACAGCACCAAACTTGACCAGGAGGACCTCAGAACATTGGGCCTCATGCAAGAACATGTTCGTATTCTTATCCTAAATTTCTCTTACTTTTGTTCGTACAAAGGGTTCGTACGAACATGTCGCGTCAGATTCAACAAACTCTTCTATCTTCAGGAAACGTGCGTAAATGAGCTGCGTAATTTACACCTTTTCTTTCCAGCTGCTCGTGCACGCGAGAGGAGATTAGTATAATTACCACCCCAAAAACACCATATAAGGCTATGCCTCAGAAACAAGGAAGTGTTCATTCATTCATGAAAATTACAGCAAACTGAAAAAATAAAAACTTTACGCATTCAGAGATTGAAGTCCGTCTGTCAGAGATCCAGAAAAGAAAATCTGACATGTTTAGCAGCTCAGCTGTGGAATAAAATAGAGCTGCTAAAAGTATAAACCACTGTCTTAAATCATTTTCATTTATTCAGAAGCCGCAGCGCACCATGCGCCTCCCCCC
>NW_013952529.1:1494536-1496628 GCF_001266775.1 Austrofundulus limnaeus | reverse complement strand
CTAACTGGTGCGCACGACTTAGTAACTGGTGAGAACGAGATACTAACTGGTGCGCACGACTTAGTAACTGGTGAGAACGAGATGCTAACTGGTGCGCACGACTTAGTAAGTGGTGGGAATGAGATACTAACTGGTGCGCACGACTTAGTAACTGGTGGGAACGAGATGCTAACTGGTGTGCACGACATAGGAAGTGGTGGGAACGAGAGTTTTTTCCCCATTCCATGTCCCTTTAGGGGCTCAGTACTATATAAACCTAATGTATTATTATTATTATTGTTATTGTTATAGTTGTTGTTGTTATTATTGTTGTTGTTATTGTTATTTTTAATATCCATGATTAAATGCAGCAAAATAAATTATTTCAAAGGTAACATCAACAAAGAAGACCAACATGTAAGGTAATCTTTGTAATACTTGGTTTATTTACAAAATGACTTTAATTGCTGAATGTTTGGCCCCTGTGCCATTGGTCTGCATTAACTGTGGCCCCAGAGCAGTTTAGTTGAATAGCCCTGTGTTAGACCATCGTCTGTCCAATCTTTTGAGCGAACAGCTGATAATGTATACAAATGATATGTGTGATGTCATAAGTGAAGGTCCCCATCCTGGTGGAATCCCTGGTGGGAAGAGCTAATGGCAGCAGAAAAAAAAAGACTTCCTAAGGGACCTCGATCACTCCTGAAAAGTTTAACTTTTCCCATCCTTAAATTTTAATCAAATTCTAAAACTTTTCAGCTTAAAGTTGAATTCACTGATGAACAAAAACATGATCAGGTGTTTGCATTCGGTTTTGATGATTTTATGAGCAAACATTTCTCCAGTCCTGCAGCTTCTGGCAGAAACCTTCATGTTGAGACATCGTTTTAGTGTTTTTTTTTTCTCACCAACCTAATTAGTTGCCTGCCTCGGGCCATTCTTCTCTCCATCAAAACCACTGTTTCCCTTTATGATCTGTTTGTATTGATTGCTGGGTTGAGAAGCGTCTGCAGCTCCAAGCAGCAGGATGGAGGATGTGCAGTGTTCATCAGACACAAATCTATTACCAAGATGATTATAGGTTGTGCACAAAACTCAACAGGAAGTAAAGCAGCAGTGTTAGATTTTTAAAAAAATCATGAAGCAGAAGTGGTTTAGTTGGATTAGAGAAAACACTGAGTCTTCAGTGAGAAAATAATTGTTGGTTTCAAATCTATTTCTAAAACAATTAACATGTTCAAGCAGCCGTTACCTGAATTATTCAGCTGAAAACACTAAAGTAAAAATGAGCACTTTACTGTGCTCAGATTATCCAAACTATACTGAGACAAAGTTTTACTGATGTATAATATTTACTAACAAAAACACGATTAATATTTGGCTTTAAGATGGAGATTTGTGGTGGTAACAGACAGTCATCCCCAGCACACTCTCTGAGGACTTATTTTGGTCCCTGGGTGCAGTGATGGTGTTTGTGAGCCTCCGTAAGAAGTAAAGACATTCCTGGGGTTTCTTGGTTATGGAGCTGGTGTTTAGAAACCAGGTGATATCTTCTGCCATGTGCACACCAAAGAAAGTGGTGTTCTTCACGATCTCAACAGTGGATCCGGTGATGTTCAGTTTTCTTTTGAAGTCGACAACATTCAGAGACCGGTAGTTGTTCCTGCACAGCTCTGTCAGGCGTTTTACCTCTTCTCTGTATGCTGACTCATCATTCTTTCAGATGAGACCCACCACGATGCTGTCATCAGCAAAATGAATATGATTTGAGCTGTGCATTACTGCACAGTAAAGAGTAAACAGCAGAGGACTGAGCACACAGCCCTGGGGGACCCCAATGCTTTAGGTCAGCTTTGTGCTTGCTGGTCTCCTGTGGGTGGACTCGGTCCTCTTCAGAGGACACACTGTGGTTCTGTTTTCTCTGTAAATCTCCTTTGAATCAAAACTTCATTTTCCAGCAGCTCTCAGGTCTCTGGCTCACTGTACAGTTTGGTTTATTAAACGTCTTGTCCCTGTTTTCACCTCCTCATGTCCCTGTTTTCACCTCCTCATGTCCCTGTTTTCACCTCCTCATGTCCCTGTTTTCACCTCCTCATGTCCCTGTTTTCACCTC
>NW_013952529.1:1488511-1492102 GCF_001266775.1 Austrofundulus limnaeus | reverse complement strand
TCCCCTTTTCCATGTTTTCACCTCCCCTTTTCCATGTTTTCACCTCCTCATGTCCATGTTTTCACCTCCTAGTCCCTGGTTTCACCTCCTCATGTCCATGTTTTCACCTCCTAGTCCCTGGTTTCACCTCCTCATGTCCATGTTTTCACCTCCTAGTCCCTGGTTTCACCTCCTCATACATTTTTTCATCTTATTTTCCTCAAACTCCATCTTTATCATCTTCCTTTTAACAAACGTCCCCAGTTTTTACTCAGTTCTGTTGCTGCTGCTTTTCTTTCTCTTCACTTCATCTTCAATCTGTTTCCTAATTTACTCTCCTTCTTTAATCTCATTTCATTATTTCCTATTTTTGATCTTTCCTACCCCCTCCTTCCCTCCTCCCTTATCTCAGATTCCCTTTCTCATCCTGCCCCACCTCAGCCTTCGTCTCTCATTATGTTTACAGCTCTCCGGTCACATTTTCCTCTCTTGTTTTGGCCTCTTTCACACCCCTGTGTAAACCCCCCCCATCCTGTCCTTTAAAACCCGTCTCCCGCTCAGGTCGGGTGAGGTCTCCCTGCGTTCCTCTGTGTGTTTGTGTGCGAGTAAATAGGCTGCTGTATTAAACACTTAGCCTCTTTCCTCTCCTGAGCCGAGAACAATTTACCCATCGCTCTGGGCGAGAGGAGCAAAATGCCTAAATGACATTGTGCCATTAATTTAATTAGCTTGTAATTGACATTTTAAATGCTTCACATTTAAATTAGCTGGCTTGGCTTTGCGTTTAAAACCACAGCAACAGTAGAATAGATTTAATCTCCACACAGCAGCGATGTGGAAAAGACCTGACAGGGAAGCAGAGCGTCAGAAATGGTGAAATAAACTTTGCTTAGAGACACTGAGGTAGAAGACCAACTGAACTTCTCAGGTGAGCAGCGGACAGATGTTGGCTGTGTGGTCCTGTGTTTTGTTGGTGTATATTTAATATACTTCTAATCACTATTTCAATCTTTCTAATTACTTCTCTCTCTGTTTTTCTCTCTTTCTCTATTTTCTCCTCACTTTAAAAAAAGACGAACTGAAGAAACCTGTTTTAAGGCCAGCAGAACCCTACCAACCCATAATGTACGGCATTAAAAAGAGAGCGTGTGTATATATATATAGATAGAGATAGACAGATAGGCCTTCTATATATATATAGATAGATAGATAGATAGAGATATGGGCTTAAATCTAATCTAAATGACTCTTGTAGTTACTTGTATTTTATACTTAATCTTAACATAATTACAATCTAGTAACTGCTGGTGGGCCAAATCAAATGGCTTGGTGGGCCAATTTTGGCCCGTGGGCCCCACTTTGGGCACCTCTGTCATAGCTGCAAACCTCAGCTGTAGCTGTACTCACATGTTAAACTGCAACATCAAACAGATGTAAAAGGTTCTATTCTATTGAATCCACGTTCAACAGAAAGAAAAAACAATTAGTGAAGATCATTATTTCTGATTGGTTCACAGCTGAACCTCAGAACTGAATTATCTCAAGTTATCTGATTACAAACAAATGATTTAATGTTTATTTTGATTTTTTTAGGTTTTATACTCAACTTCTGTCATTTAGACTGCCAATTTAAACATTTAAAGAACATAATTTACCACAAAGTTTTAAATAAAATGTTCAAATTAATTACAGGATATTGTCAAATTAATATTTTGAAATAAATATCCAGTCTGGCTGCTAACAAAGAAAGCTGAAACTTATGTTTTTATATTAATGTCTGTTTAATTTAGTAAAGGGCGAGGCTGCTCAACTTTCTGGTTAAATTTAGGCACAAAAACAAATTTACACCTGACTCAGAAAAGGTTTGGACAATATTTAAAGCACATTGTCCTTTTATTCAGAGTGGAATATTATAAGCTTGTATTATTAATATATTGCATCTTTATTATAAAATATAAGGTGATTTTAAATTTGATGGCAGCAACACATCTAAAAAAAAGTTTTTTTTAACATATTACTGATGTTATCACAGATAAAAATGACTTTTTCACATTGTTTATTGAAATATCTCTTCTTCAAAGCTGTAAAAAAGATGTTAAAAAGTTAGATTTTTTTGTTCCTGATCCGTTCGGCGAGCTGACGGCAGCCAGCAGATCAAACAGATCGTCTTTGTGACGGACTTTCCTTTGAAAATCTGCAGCTGAAAGAATATTAAAAGACCTGCGAGAGATCAGGCAGAGCGTGGGTATACCTGTGTGTGTGTGTGTGTGTGTGTGTGTGTGTGTGTGTGTGTGTGTGTGTGTGGCTCTGCAGAATTGAGTAATCATCTGTGTAGCAACATCTNGTGTGTGTGTGTGTGTGTGTGTGTGTGTGTGTGTGTGTGTGTGAGTGAGTGAGAAGAGCCCTTTTAAAAATAGATGAAAGTGCTGACACGGCCAGTCACTCAGGCTCTCTGCTCTCCTCACTCTTAAATATGCATTAATGATCCAAACTGTAAGCCCGCCCCTCCGTCACACTGCTTCCAAACCTTTTTCTCCTCTCTCCACCAGAAACACTGCACACGCTGGTAAACATCAAACTAATCCTGTTATTTCAAAGATTCTCTCCCTTCAAAGCTCTCATTTGAATTTGACAAGTGGCGTGCAAATCGTTTTAACTCGGTCAAATGTTGTGTCCCTCTGGTGTTGTGGATTCATTCAGAGGAACTTCTTTGTCTTTCAGACTGTTTAGTCACAGAGTCCTGGTCCGTCTGCAGCGCTGCCTGTTTTTATTACCAGGAGAGGCTTTTTAAATGTTTTAAAAACTGCTTAATTCTTCCGTTTCTAACTTTTTAACAAAGGAATCAAACCTAACAAAAGCACAAATGTCATTACAGACTTTTTTACTCTCTACTACTGAAGGAGCCATTGTGCGGGGCTGAACTGTCACATGTAGACATGAACTCATTCCTGAAGGCACAGATAAGAGGTTTTTTGTAAAAAGCAGAACTGAAATTCCTCAAAGGAATGGTGTTTAATCCCAACCTTGAGGAAATACACAAGACATCATGGGTTGAGGACTCTCAGCTACTACTGCACTAATTTTTAGGCTTTAGAGTCGACATGTTCAGTTAATGTTTCTAAAATAAAGACAAATTAAAGGTGGAAGCAGGAATTGACTTTGGTTGAGAATTTCATTCTTGCAGCATCGGCAGAAAGATCCAGTTCAGCTCAGACATGTAGAAACTGAACGAGTTAGCTGACGGCTGCAGTCACTGTTTATTTCTGCTCAGCATTTCTGCAAACATCTCACGTTAAATATTACATTATTTACCTCTTACAAGATCAGTTTTACACTTATTGTGTTTGGTTTAATTGTTTTTAAAGCAACTAAATTTATTTTGGTTTGCACAGATAGTTTTATATCTGATCACCGATCTTTAAAAAATCTGATCTGCCGATACTGATTTTGACCGATAGAGATTTTAATAAATAACAGAAAATATCAGATGTTATAAAGTCACAACACACCTTCAGTGTTCCAATCTTATTTTATTTAAAAACAATGGGCCTCATGCAAGAACATGTTCATATTCTTCTCCTAAATTTCTCTTACTTTTGTTCGTACAAAGGG
>NW_013952529.1:1482860-1485316 GCF_001266775.1 Austrofundulus limnaeus | reverse complement strand
ATATACGACAGGTCTGGACCACTCGTGAGTTTTGTTCGTATCTGAAAAAAATCTTAGAATACGAAAACATTGGTGAATGTCACAAATTCTCCTAAATCACTCGTACGCACAACTTAAGAACAAATCTGTGCGTACCAACGGTTCTTGCATGAGGCCCATTGAACAATACCTGTAAAACAATAAGTTTTAACTGTATAAAAGATACTGAGCCTTTGCAGCCTTTGTCAACACATTCAACCAGGAAGAATTTGTCAAACAGACCCAAGGTCGTTGTCAGGGAGATCCAGATTGTGTAATCATTTGTTTAAGAACAGAGAGTCAAGCAGACAACAATTTTCCATCTGCTTTAGAGTTCCTGCTGGTACTCTCAAGGTCGCGATCCCAATCAGAAAAATGGTGTGGGCTAAAACCAAAGCTGAAAACTATCAGCTTCCTCCAATCACGAGCTCCCAAAATTAAGGAAATCAGTTCGGATGAAACAGCCGGTGCACCTCAAAATTTAATGTTTGTGTTTTTACAACAAACTGGGTCGAAGTTTTCTGTCACAAAAGCAAAAAAATTCAACTTTAATCTGGAAAGTGCAAATGTTTTTCACCAGCTCCAACTTCAGAATCTAATCTGTTGTGTTTAGCTCCATTCACACGGGATTACAATTATCTCAGGACCCCATGTAATGCATTAATTACTCCCAGGTGTCCGTTTTTATGTGGCGCGTTCACACGGGATAACCCAAGCCTGAGATTTTGCTGAAATTTACAGACATCTCCCAGATATGATAATGAAGCTCTAGGTGACCGTCCAGTTCGCCTATGCCAAGAGTCGGCTCTGCCTTCTCCAATACTCTGGACATTTTTATTTATTTATTTATTTTTCTATTTGTTTTACTCAGACCACGTGATTCTGATTAACTTCTTCAGTTGTTGACATTGTTTCTTCGTTTTTAACCTTTGCAGCACTCAAAGTTCTGAATCAGGATCTTTAAACGTTTACGGATGCTACCGTGGGACTTTTATTTTGAAAACTAGGGTATCAGGTGACTTCCTCCAGTTAATTTGACACCCTTACAAAAAAAAATGTTGAAAGGCTTTTAGTTTCTGGGGCTTAATATAATACTGAAAAACTAATAATGCGGGGACACTCTCCTGTCTTATTTTCTACATTTTTAATTTATTTTGAGTTCACCTTTTGCAGTCGACCTCTGTAAGGTCACGTATTTATTAAGCGCTTGGGTTAAACCATGAACACAAACTCACCTGAGCAGCTGTTGATTGCAGCGGGACAGAAAACAATTGGAAACGTCTTTCCGGATGATAGATGTGTGTAATCAGCTCAAAGTGAGCAGCGTTCAGAATGATAATGGTGCAGCACAGCTTGTTAACATATAGATAGGATGAACACACAACAACACCACCATCATCATCATCACTGTATGTTTGTCTGACACTGGAGCGCAATCAGAACCACACATCTGCTCAGTGCTGACCTCTTCAGCAGGTCCACTTCCTCTGTGTGTTTAAGAGGCTAAAACAGTAATCAGACGCTGAAGACTAAATTATACAGAGCAGAGGGCTTCCTGTTCATCAAGTTTCAGGAAGAGATTTATTAAAAACCTTCCACAAGCTTAAAAAAATGATTAAGTTCAAATAGTCTGAGTTTTCAGTTGGACAACTTTAGGATTTTATTTTTATATGCTCGTTTCAAATAAGAGAAGTTGTTTTTTTTAATTTCCCTTTTTTCTTCCTGCACGTCTCTAGTCTGAATTACAGAGAAACCTTCAAAAATAAAAGTAGGTTTTCAAACTTTTTGGATCTTCAAAAATCATGCATGGAATGAATTTTCAGGGAATGAAATTAATTTCTTCCAGCCCCTCTAAAGTTGAACCTCTTTCAATCATTTTCAGCATAATAAAGGCAGGATTTTTAATAACGTTTCTACAAGCATGATGAAGTTTATTTAATCAGTAGAAATAAAATCTTTGCAGGAATGCCCCGGCATTGCCTGAAACGTTGCATGGAGAGGTTTCAGCAGACTTTGTGTTTTCTGTTGGAGCTGACAGCTACTGAAACAACTGTCCATCTAACTGAGATTTAAAATCTTATATCCAGCATCTGATCTTGTTTTGAGATTCATTTACTAAACAAGAACAGTAAGATGATCGTGTTGGCCTGACAATTTGACTGTAGTTAAGTGAAAAACATCTGACAGTGGAGTTAGACGATTGCACTTGGTAAGATTCTTAAAGGGATCCACGATTAGTTGTAACATTAGACTTTATTTAATAAACATTTATTTTAACTGTAAAATAAAGACTGTAAAAATACTGCAGGTGGTTTAGTTTTTATCATTTTTAAACTAAAAGTTTAAAAATATATAACACGGATGGAGCCATTTTATTTCCACACAAAGCATTCTGGGTAAATGATGACGTGGATAGGTCCTCGGTGCGAGGCTGCTAG
>NW_013952529.1:1479144-1482047 GCF_001266775.1 Austrofundulus limnaeus | reverse complement strand
CTCTTACTGGTGGTGAGCCTGTTGGAAGGGGGACCCACGTCTCCTCTTCGGGCTGAGCCCAGCCAGACTCAGTGGATGAAAGCCCGGCCACCAGACGCTCGCCATCGTGCCCCACCTCCAGGCCTGGCTCCAGAGGGGGGCCCCGGTGACCCGCGTCCGGGAGAGGGAACGCCAGATCCAAATTTTTTGAGCATCATAAGGGGTCTTCGGGCTGCGCTTTGTCTGGTTCCTCACCTAGGACCTGTCTGCCWTGGGTGACCCTACCAGGGGCATAAAGCACCAGACAGCATAGCTCCAAGGATCATTGGGACACTCAAACCCCTCCACCACGATAAGGTGGCAGCCCAAGGAGAGGAACTTTTTATTTATTTACTGTTATTTTACCAGGCAAGACCCTTGAGATCCCAGATCTCTTTTTCAAGGGCGGCCTGGGCCTGAAGGCAACCTATTGTACCGTACATGTTTTGTGGGGTGGGGGAAACCGGAGTACCCGGAGAAAACCCAGATTTTTATTCTTGGACCATGTTTCTGTCTTGGGTAAATAAGAATTTCCACAACACCTGGAACCAAAGAGTGGAGTTTAAAGGAAATTAATTACAGAAAATGCGAAGGTGACAGCCATCTGATCCGATTCATCCGATGCACTAAAAGTCAGGATCTCCCCGACTCCTCTAAACCGTTTCCATCCTTCACCTTCACACATATGGGCAGCGTTAAAGAGGCTGAACTTTATGGACGTTTGCAACAATAAAACGTGAAACAAGACTTTACTCTTTAAAGTCAAGATAAAATGTGGCACTGAGTTCCCTTAGAACAGAGGGTTTTAATTTAACTTGTCTCTTATTGTCAGTTTACTGCTCTGAAAGTCCAGATTCATCACTTCTGTTCCTTCCTTTCAGACCACATCTTTAATTCGTCCTCCTTTTATCTGCTGTCACTTCAGCTCTTCACTTCATCTTGTCAAACCCTTTTTGTCGTTTCTTTCTGCTTCTCATCCTTTTTGTGTCCACGCCTGCTGTTTGACCCAAGTGGTGCTCATAGCTCACCCCATAAAAAGACTTGGAGTCCTTTATAATCTGTGTTTAATCTGCATAAACCTCAACTTCAACTTTAATTTGATCAGTCAGCCAGAGTTCTGCATCTATGCATCGTTGTAAAAAAAACAAAGTGTATATATAGAAATAAATGTACCTGATCACATTTACATTGTCAAAGATTAATTTTAAAGTAATCAAAGAACCAAAACTGAACCCAGAACTGCAATGAAAACATGCTTCTCGCAATGTTGTCTTCAAATAGTTTCCAACATCTGCAGCTCGTCTGAGATCCTGATGGATCTGATCGCCTGCCTCTTGTGGCAGCAAAGAGCTGTTTAAAACTTTGCACGTGTTTAGATCAGCTTATTTGTTAAAATCTTTAGAGTTCTTCTAATCAAGCATCTGTATGATTAAACTCTGTCGTTCAACTTCTTCTAAACTATTTTCTAAATATCTTGCATCTCTTTCCTCCTGCTGGACTTTCTAACAACCTGCATCAGAAGCAAGCTTGTTGGTGTTTTGTTTGAATCGTGTGTGTGTGTGTGTGTGGAGGTGTGTGTGTGTGTGTGGGGGGGGGGGGGTCTGCGACGACTCAGCAGTGGCGATGTGTTCCTCCGGAGGCAGGAGGCTAAATTACAGCAGCCGTCACATCGTGCTCTGAGGAGAAAATCGTCTCTCTTTGGAAGAAAAAGACTTTATTTAGTCCTGCAGGCCTGAAAGAACCCCTCTGTTCCAGCAAACGATCAGATTTATTATGAAAAACACCAAATATGGAGACGTTTTGTTAGAATTATCGGTTCCTGATTCATTTAGTTTTAATTTTTAGGTAAAATTTTGTCAGCTTATTATTTAATTTAAATACTTTTGTGTCTTGTTTTACTGCCTGATTTAGTTTATTTTTGTTTTATTTGCTCCCGTTTGTCGTCCAAACGTAAAATATTTATAATCCCTCCTGTTTTATTGCAGCAGAAGGCAGGTGATAATGTTCTGAGCTCAGTGGTGTGGTAGTAGCTGAGGGTCGTACTGAGAGCTGACAGGTATCGAGGACCAAAACTGACAAAATTAGAAATGAAAGCAGAAATATATAAATGGATTAATAAGTAAATAAATACACTTAAAATGCACCAATTAAATTAATAAAGAATTTTATGTTTTATCATTTAATTTTCCTTCATATTTATTATATTTATTTTTTCCAGCTTCTAATAAATTATATTTTAGCACATAATTTACATTTCTACTGTTTTTAAAAATATCTATTTTGTTTTTTTAACTTGTACAAGCTACGTCTCTTAAATGATTTTATATAATCATTTTTTATTTTTTCACAAATCTTGAAGTTTAGCTTAAAACAGTAAGAAGGAAAACACTCACCTGTTCCTTTGTTTTAAACAAAATTTTAAACTTGAATCTAAACTGATGCAGCACAAGCACACACAGCAGATCTGCACATGGATCCTGCTACTTCCTGTCTGTTGACCAATAGGAGAAGAGCTGATCCAAGAAGCTCCGCCCACCTTGTTTGTATAATGAGGCAGAAATTAATGAGAAAGTAAAAACAGGAGGCAGAACTATAAAAGTAGCACATGGAAATAAAACGACTTGTGGGAAAAATATTTATAATCATTTAACAGACACAGCACGCACGAGTTAAAAGAAAAACTACAGAAAATTCACGGTTCGGTTCGATACTTTAGACTCACGGTTCGATATTTTTTCGATACAAATAATATAAATTTCCATGCCGTTTTTAACCTGTAATTTATTGAAATTATTTACGAACATTTGTTTAACCTCTAAAGTACCATTTTTAAATTAAATTTAAACTCAAATTTTGCTGAAACAGCAAGTTTCTCAGTGGATCTG
>NW_013952529.1:1470535-1476645 GCF_001266775.1 Austrofundulus limnaeus | reverse complement strand
ATATAATTTATTGGAACTAAGCTGGAAAAATAAACAAGGTCATTTACATTCTAAAACATCAGGTAAAGTTAATTTTTTTAATTTTATTGGTGCATTTTAAGTGTATTAATTTATTTGTTTGTCCATTTATATATTTCTGCTTTTATTTCTAATTATGTCAGTGTGGGTCCTCCACACACAGTCATCCAGTGTTACTGAATGAAATGAAGTATTTATTTTGTTTTCTTCACCTCTGCTTTGTGTATTTTCTGTTTTTATCTTAAATCTAAAAAACGAAGCTCTTTGGTATTTGTACAAATCAAATCATTCATTTATCAAAAGTATAAAAGTGCACAGCTTCAAAACAAAACAAACTTTTAATTGAATAAAAGTCAGTCTGCAGCTGCAGCAGGTATGAAACGCTGATTAGTGAAACAAATTAATTGTGCCTGGAATTAAACTTTTTAAATTACTGATAAAAGTAAAACACATTTCACATGTAAGTCAGTGTGAGAAACGAGGTTTATTTTTAAAAAGCTACAGAAGTCTAAAACCTTTTGGCACATTTCTGATGCAGGAAAGCAGAGTGAGTTCTGGCTCCTGTGGACCCGCCTGCAGCCAAAGACCTGGGGGAAGCACTGGTTCTGGACCGCTAAAACACTTAGTTTTATTCTTATTTCTGGATGTCAGCTCCACACAGGCTGGTTTCAGCTTGTAAAATGTTGTTTGTTTGCTGTTGCTGAAGGATGCTAAACATCTGTTTCTGAAGAAGAAGAAATGAGATGTAAACTTTTAAACTTCACTCCAAAGATGAGCGACTCAGCTGACGGGTTTCTGATGGATTTATTTATCAGTTTTCTGAGCCTGCTTTGATTGAATCTCATCTGTGCAGCTTGTGTTTGTCTGATTAGAATATTAGCTGCTAAAATGAACAAATCTGTCTCAACCTGGAGCTAAAAACAGCAGTAAGTAGGGGTAATTTTTTTTACAATCAAGCCTTATTTATCTGGAGACAAACAAGCTTTTAAGAAAACGTGTTTTTTACTCGATGACAAAAGCTTTTTGCTCAAACTGCTGAGATTAATGCAGAACTGAGAGGTTCCTGGAAAAACCTGTTGCTGTTAAAACAGAGATGGGTTAATTTAATAAATGTTTGTTTCCAACAACACATCCTGATGAACGAGGCATCCATCAGTGTTGCATTGTGATTTAGAAAATTGATTTCAAGTCGTTACAAGAAAAGGAGCTTTTCAAAATCAAACAAGATAAACAAGTTTATTGAGATCAGAGTAGAAACAAACTTTAACAGGGTTGAGCTGTACGACGCTGTCAGAGCCTGGTCCACATTGTTGGTAGTAAGTCCAGCTCGTTTCTGCTGAGAGTTGGACTCCGCCAAGGTCAGGGGATTCTGATGTTATCAGTCCATAAAATGGACGTTATTAGGTGTTATCAGTCCCATACAATGGCTTCAGAGGGTCCCTACTGTGCCTTCTGGGCTTTAGACTGTCCCAACAGTGCCCCCTAGTGGGTTAATATATCAATGACAATGAATGTGTAAATAACCAAAACATATTGTAATAAATTTTTTGTGTCTGTGTGGAACCCTGGTCTCCACTCTCTGATCCAACACTCTACCCATTGCCCTACTTGAAGGCCACAATATAAAGTCGTCAGAGGTTAGTGCTAACCATGTCATCTGCTCTAAGGTTAATCTTAGTGGCTTTATGCCTCATACTAACCAGCTGACAATCTGAAACCAGTCTATGGGACGGGGAACCTGCTAAGCGGCACAGGCGTAGGGGACTGATAACGCCTGATAACGTCCATTTAATGGATGATAACTTCCGAAGCAGGTGCCAAGGTTGCCCTTTGTCTCCGATGCAGTTTACTTGGTAAGACTTCTTGAAATACTTGATTTGACTCAATTTTTTCTTATTTCAAGAATCTTACCAAGTAAAATTTTTTACTCCACTGGCAGAAACTTTGACTTAGTCTGAAAATTTGACTCAAATTAACAAGAGAAATAATCTTACACATTCTGAAAACAAGATGATTATTCTTACACAATCAGTTCTTGTTTAGTAAATCAGTCTGAAAACAAGATCAAAAAGACTTTTTGGCTGATATAAGATTTTAAAACTTGGTAAGATGGACAGTTTTTGTGTCTGTGTGGAGCAGAGAGACGGGTTATTTTTAAATTAGACAAATGATCTAAAACATTTAACTGAGTTCTGTTTGTCATTACCTTCACACACACACACAGTTCATTTTTACTGTGTGTGTGTGTGTGTGTCACACAGACTCAGAAGTGATGATGTGAGGAAAACTCACAAAGATCTAAAATCATCTTTATCAGGTTCGATCAGCTGAAACTCAGCAAGTCGTGTCTCTAAAACATAAAAATAACTGAAAACTCTGCGTAAAATATTTTCACTATCTAAACAAAATTGTTCCAAAGCCCACCTGAGTCCTGAAATGTGATTATTGTGTCACAGAAAGCCTCAGCGATGGAGTGAGGGCAGGCCGCTCTGACTGCAGAGGGAATGATGTCGCCCTGCAGTCATCTCCTCTCCATGATCACACTGTCGCCACAAATGGCAAATAATGGCAGCAATGTGCTGTGAAATGAACCCCCATTATGTGTGTGTGTGTGTGTGTAACTGCTGTGAGTGAGCGAGCGGTGGAGGTGGCTGCCGTCTCGGGGAAAGAGAGAAGCCGGTCCGGTCCGGACAAGTGAGGACGATGAACCCGTCGAGTGTGAAAACACGAATGTGTGCACGAGGAGACGAGGCAGAGATGTGATTTCTGCAATCGTCTCCTGCAGGTCAGCTGAGTGTCAAACTACAACACACACACACACACACACACACACACACACACACAACTTTTCTACAGCGGGAGGAGGAAATTTTGAGGGTTTATTCTCTCTATATGTCAGTGGCGCCCAAACATTTTCCCCCAGGGGGCCAAAATGAAAATCTATCCAGGTCTGCGGGCCAAATGCAGTAATATAATACATGAAGTACAAATACTTGTTTAAGTAAAGTCCTTTATTTTTAACGATCAAGCTATGCTATGGCCCTCTTTTGTTTTAGTCTGTGCACTTGGAGAAAGTCTGCCATACTCTCAAGTAGCAAAGGCTCATGGGACATTTCATAAATTGACAAAACATGAGTTTTTGTGGCCTTATAAAGTGTGCAAATCTGCACGTGGGGTTAAATATGATCTAAATATTTCTTATTTCATGTTTCATGTTTAATCCTAATAAATCAAAGATAAAGTCAGCACCATGAATAAAAACTACCTTCACTACAGCCCTTTTTATATAGTCATTGGACCAATGGAAATACTGTGTTTCTACATAACAGGTTACAACCTTGTAACTTTGGCAACTGTTGGTGGGCCAAATCAAATGGCTTGGCGGGCCAAATTTGGCCTGCAGGCCCCACTTTGTGCTTCTCTGCTTTATGTGTTTTTAAAACACTAATTTCTTCAATTATTTTCAGAATATTTCAGGCTCCTCCTGCTCAGGTGTGTCTGCACTCGGCCCTGTTGACACAGGTGTGATGATGTAATGACGACAGGACGGTAGAGGGTCATTTCTACCGTAGGCCAACTTCATGTTGTTTCTACTGTCTCACATATACTGCACAGCCCTGGTCCAGAGATTCTTAACCCATGAGCGCCACCTTCAGGGCCTCAAAAGAACAACAGTTTTTAACTTTGGGCCGCAGAGGGCCGTGGGACCGCATTGATTTAGAATAAGGTGCAATACACTTTCTCACCACTAGTAGCAGTAGTGCACCACTCAGATGTTTAACAACTTTTTTAATACGTAGAAGAAGAAACTTGGAAACCTGCTGAGAATGGAAACTTATTTTAAATGAAAAGTAGAAGCAAAAATGAAAGTAACTCATCAAAAACACCAAAGTTTGTCACTAATACGAAGTGCAGCTTGTCAGCTGGTCTGGTCCACTGGTTTTTGTTTGTTCAGCTTCAGCAGTTCTGCTGTAATAAATCAAATGAGGTTAGAGACCCCTTCAAAACATCAACACACCATCAGTTATTGATTCTTCATTAGACAGAATCAGGTTTGTTTCACTTATTTGACCTTTTTACTAAAAAACAAATGGTTTTGTAGATGGAGCTGATTGTAGGATTATTGATTAAATGTGTTGGATGGAGGCTGCAGTAGAACCACATCAGTGTGTATTAGTGTCTCGTTAAAGCACTAATGTGAAACACTGACATCATGGTTTTCACCATTTACTCTGATAGTCCTGATCTTTATTTCCACCCCTCTTACACACACACACACACACACACACACCGTCCTCCAGGCCGACGCACTCTGAAATCAGCACCAGAGTCAGGCGCTCACTCGGCTGTCAGCTCGTCTGCGTGCACGTGCGCTCCGTCTCAGCCAGCCTTTAATATGAGTCTGTAAACTCCAGGCTGAGTTATAATTATCTCTGCTGTCAGACTCCAGCGGCGCAGAAAACTACAGCGAGACGATCGCACCGATTTCAGAGGAACAAACTGACTGTAACTCAATTATCATGTTTACCTGTTGTCTGTGTGACTCCCTCGCCCTCAGATTCTTTCATATTTACCTGCCTTTTAATTAAAATCTCAAGTTCACTTAGGTTTGATTTGTAAATCCACCTCTGCAGTCAGACCCCATGTTTTAATTAATTACAGTTTAATAACATTTTACACACTAAACCTAAAAATGATATTTGTTTCTGGCATCAGCCACTAACGAAGCAGTTAAACTCACTTAAGAGTTTTATATTTTTATTATTAGTGTGTCACACAAAGCTGCCCACATGGGCTTATTAGACACACAAAGTTCAGACAGAGACAAGACAACATTTGTTAAAGTTTCCTCTTAAACAAACTGAGCTGAAACACAAAACATCTTCAGTCCAGAGTGAAATCATCCAGTTTCTGTTGCTAAAGACAAAGTATCAGATCTGAGCGTTGCACTCTGACCTCTCTTGTTAAGTTCACTTCTACCTGACATAAAGCTCAGGTCCATAAATATCTTTATGAGGATATAGCTTCGTAAATTCAAAATAAAACTGTTTAATTTGTTCAGTATTTCATCTCAACTTATTTCTATAAATAAACTCAAAATCTCCAAATCTTGCCAATTTGTCTGGCCCAGGTACACACATGGACAAAGTTGTTGGTACCCCTCGTTTAATGAAAGAAAAACCCACAATGGTCACAAAAATAACTTTAATCTGATAAAATTAATAATTAATAAAAATTCTATGAAAATGTACGTCAGACATTTATTTTCAGCCAGGCTTCAACAGAATTTTATAAAAATCAAACTCATGAAACAGACCTGGACAGAAATGATGGTACCTCTGAAAATAATGTGACCAAAGGGTCGTGTTAAATCAAGCTGTGTCCACTAATTATCACCACAGGCTGCAGATACTCACTGTGCTGTTTGGTGACATGGTGTGGACCACATTCAACATGGACCACAGGAAGACAAGGACAGAGTTATCTCAGCAGATTAGAAAGAACATTATAGACAAGCATGTTAAAAGTAAAGGTTACAAGCCTGTTAAAGGTAAAGGTTATAAGCCTGTTAAAGGTAAAGATTATAAGCCTGTTAAAAGTAAAGGTTACAAGCATGTTAAAGGTAAAGGTTATAAGCCTGTTAAAGGTAAAGATTATAAGCCTGTTAAAAGTAAAGGTTACAAGCCTGTTAAAGGTAAATGTTACAAACCTGTTAAAGGTAAATGTTATAAGCCTGTTAAAGGTAAAGATTATAAGCCTGTTAAAGGTAAAGGTTACAAGCCTGTTAAAGGTAAATGTTACAAACCTGTTAAAGGTAAAGGTTATAAGCCTGTTAAAGGTAAAGATTATAAGCCTGTTAAAAGTAAATGTTATAAGCATGTTAAAGTTAAAGGTTATAAGACAAGTGTGTTAAAGTTAAAGGTTACAAGCCTGTTAAAGGTAAAGGTTACAAGCCTGTTAAAGGTAAATGTTACAAGCGTGTTAAGGGTAAAGGTTACAAGCCTGTTAAAGGTAAATGTTACAAACCTGTTAAAGGTAAAGGTTACAAGCCTGTTAAAGGTAAATGTTACAAGCGTGTTAAGGGTAAAGGT
>NW_013952529.1:1468422-1470501 GCF_001266775.1 Austrofundulus limnaeus | reverse complement strand
AATGAACACTTCCTTGTATCTGAGGCAGGAAACACAGCCTTGATTGAACTTTTTTCTTCTTCAAATTTTAAATATTCATCCACAATAAATCCCAGGTATTTATATTTTCTTGTAATAGACAGGCAATTCTTTTTATTAATTATTTATTTATTTTAAGCTGTTATTGTGTGTCTGTCATGTTATCAAAATATCTCAGCTCACAAGCTGAATTTTACTGAACTTTTAGGAAATCATCATTAGATAAGTCTCCAGTTGATTAAATCAAATTCAAAATGGCCGCCACATTTAGCTGACTTTAGCCCGCACAAAATAAAAGCTAAAAAATGTAATTTTACAGCTGAATAAATGATATAATAGTAGTTGAGTCTCTTCAACACAAACTCAAAGAGCTAACTGATTTTTCAAAATTGGACAAGTTTCACATTTTTATATTTAACACAAATTTTAGCTTTTTTTTCCATGAGAGGATTCCAGTTTGGGTAATATTCCTTCAAGGAAATATTGTAATATTGTTTCTCAGACAAATCTGTCTGGAGGAGGGAAAGTTCTGGTTTGTACAAGTTTTTACTTCAGGCCAGCGAATCACTGAAATCTGAATGAGTTTGACTGAAGGAGACCTTCTGTGAGTGGATTCAGCTTAAAATAAAAAAATTAAAATAAAAGCTCTGGGTGCGAGTGTCGGCCACGTTAGACGAGTCACATTTTGGTAATCAGTTTAAATCTGACAGATGGAGACGCTCCGAATGTGCTGCCGACTCCAAATAACCTCGTTACAAGTTCTCAGGGAAGAATCAAAATTTAATAACCCTGTTTGAGTGGAACAAATATATTACTGTGCCACGGCCAGCCCCTCCCTCTTCACCCAGATAATGACTTTTCAGTGAGAGCAAATGAAATGGGCCAATTTTCCAACTCGTTACAAAGTCGTCTCTGGAAGGAGAAGAAAAGTGAGGTGGAGGCTGACGGCAGCTTTGTGGACGTGGAGCACGCTGGTGCTGTGTGTGTGTGTGTGTGTGTGTGTGTGTGTGTGTGTGGGGGAGGATCGACTGAGTCCAAAGCCGAGCTGACAGACAGCTTTCCTCCACGGAGCCCCTCAGTGTTTCTGATTGATGGTCATAATGCGGAGGTACAGGCCCTGTCCTTGGTGTCCATGCTAATCACGCCTTCATGCATATTAATGAGCTCCTTGGGAATCAAGCGGTTAAATAAATGATGAAGCCGTCGGCTCCGAGCTGCATTCATCACCTGCTGGTTGATTAGAAAGAGAAAAATCAGACCTGAGCTTTGAGTTTCTGGTTCCTGATGGTTGGTTGTTGCAGAGCAAACAGGTCAGGATTATTCAAGTTAAACTCCCACCTCACCGTCGTGTTTCTGTGACATAAACTGCGTTTCCACTGCAAATGTGCGCAAAACTTTGTTGATATTCTGTTTGTTATGGACTAATTATCTATATGTTTCACCTTGACGCTGTCCAGTACTCATATATCTTATGATCATTGTCATATCTGTTTGCCCAGACGTCAGGACTCTGCAACGGACTGACCTCTCTTGTTTGATAAGAAACTCTTTGAGCTGAGAGCCCTGTGATTGGCTGGACAGTACATTTGTCGATCTGTGATTGGTTATAAGCACGTCATATGATGTTATCATGGTGTATATTATTGGCTGCTTTCCGCTGACGTGTCAGCTACAAGCCGGCAGAGCTTCCTGATTGAGTCCTGTTTGTTTGTTGCTCAGAATTAAATCATTATTGACCACCGTACACGCAGACTTTCTGTGCTTTATTCCATAGTGTTTCTGCATACTTGGTAAGTCATGCGATGACAGAAATTGGCGTTGTCGAAGGGCAGCTACGGGGACTGGAGGACTGCCCGCAGCAGTCGACTGTTTTTCTCGTCCATGTCGAAAAATCACAGTTTCACAACTGCAGTGTTTCCATTAAATAAGAAATGTTATTAAAGTCACGTGAATACGTTTGTTCTCATGATAAGTCATTACAAACATGGCAGCGATGGATGTAAACACATAGCATGTTGCTACCACGACACGGGGTGTAAGAAAATATCGATACACTGAAAT
>NW_013952529.1:1457670-1465833 GCF_001266775.1 Austrofundulus limnaeus | reverse complement strand
GCCGGTTGTTGATCACGTGACTCCTGTGATGTGAAAAAAGTGTTTCCATCGCAGTTTTGTGAGAAAAAAACAGTTTCGATACGGCCGAAAAACCACCTCATCCTAGCGCAAAAACATTGTCGAAAAACATAATTTTTATTCTAAATTGACGTGTTTCCATTGAGCAAAAATTTATTTTTCAAAATTCTAATTTGTGCATTTTCATGGTCAGTGGAAACACAGCTGTAGTTGCCTTCAGGATGTTGTTAGTTCTTTTGTGATTGTCGCGGCCTAAAATTGATGGTTTTACGGCACCTTTTTCAAAAAGTCACAATTTTTTTCAAGCTTTATTTTTATCATAACGTCTTAAATTGCCATTCATGATAGTGAAAATATACTTCTTTCTGCTCAAAACTGATTTTTAGATATCTACAGTATATTTACAGCTTGTCCAACGAAGCTGATTATATGACACAAAGGCTTGCCATACACCAGAGCTATTCAACTAAATTGCTTCAGGGGCCACAGTTAATGCATGCCAACAACACAGGGGCCAAACATCCAGCAATTAGTCAAGTATTAAAGATTTGTTACCTTTGAAATAGTTTATTTTGCTGCATTTAATCATGAAAACAACACAGAACTCTGTGTGATAAAAGTAGTGATAATAAAACTATCAAAAACAAAAAAATAACACATTCTGCCTCCTGTTTAACACAAATATTATTTTGACATCTCCGACTTACCAAATGTTTAAAGCAATTTTATTTTCATAGTTTTATCTTCAAATGCTTGTAGTTTTGATGCCGTAGAGGTTCATAGAAATGGTTTTTACCAGCTTTTAGCAAAGATTCTGACGTTTCTGTGGATATAAAACATGATTAACTAAAAAACTTATAATAATTAAAGTAGAAAACTGGGGTTTGGGCCTTAAGAGATAAATGAACCAATTGGCAGTCGAACTTTGGTCATCCGGTCCGCGACATTTAACTTTTATCAACTCAGAGCGTTGTATGGAGTGGAATTTTTCCAGAAGGTGGAACAGATTTGACGAGTTCTGCTGCTCGGCACCACTCTGACACATTTTACAACTGAAAACTAAAGTTTATCAGACCTTCGACACCCAAACTCACTTTGTTTCTTTCAGCACCAAGTTGCAGTGAACGGTTGCAAATGATGAATGAATTAGTTGTCTGTACAGGGTTGTGTTGCAGAGTTGTTGTGGGTGTTGTTGTTATTGACTGACACATTTAGGTTGTTCGTTAAATCAGGTGGCTCCTCCTGCGGACATTACAGGTGGATGGATAAGGGTACCAATATCTGGTTGATGTGTTCTGACTTTTTTCTTTATTCCACAAATGTGGAAGAAATTGGTTTGAACTTTACTAGAATTTGAATCAAACATCTTTAAGACCAGATGTTTAAAGTGACATCAGATTTTAGTATAAAATATGGATGCATTATTTGAAAGATAACATTGATGTTTCTGAACGTCACGCTGCTGAGATGAACAGTTGAGATATTATCATGTGAAGGAACAGGAAGTGATGTCAAAGGGGAATGTGTTGTTCCAACAGCCAACAGACTGTAGAGAAGAATCAGATATTTAAGTTTTCAGTTCAAATAATATGGTTTTAATAAACAAAGAGCAGTTTCCTGTATTTAAGAGTTCCCCTATGATGTCACTTCCTGTTTCAATTTGAGCCAAGTTCAAAAGACAAAGTGCCAGTTATTTGACAAAATCGATCAAATTGTGTGTTTTGCCAGGTTTCTTAAATATGAAGATATTTTCTTTGACTTAAATGCATGTCCCAGAGCCTTTAAAGATAAATTAGATTATTATGGTGTTTTGTTTGAAGCTAAAGGCCCTGTCTCATTATAATGTTTTAGACAACTTATTACATTTTTTATGTCTCAATTACTAATAAGTTTTATATATTTAAATAATTTCTTGGCATTAAAGTATGTACATGCCTAAAAGTGACTTTTCAATTCCATCTTCAGCGTAAGATATCTTTACAATTTTCATAAGTTGGCATAAGTTGTCTAAAACATTATGGTGACAGGGCCTGTACATTAGTGTTAGGAACAATTTGCAGATGAAAAAATAAAAAACGAGTAAATCTCTGCAAAAAAACTCTTAATGCTTAATTTTAAAAAGTGTGAGAAAAATCAAGGAAATTCTGAGTATGAAATGTAAATTTGTGAGAGAGTGTATATATATATATATATATATTGGGGGTGTAAGAAAATATCGATATACTGACATATCGTGATATTTCATTTCCTGATACTGTATCGATATTCTAAAGCCCTGTATCGATTTGTTATTAAGGTTTAAAATGTCAACTTTCCTGCCAGGTGTTCATTTTATGTTGTAGTTCAGCCTCTGACCACTAGTTGGCAGCAACTTTAGTCACGTCACTATTTTCTGACATTGTCAGAAATTTATCAGAAAAAAACCGTCAGTTTTCACAAGTGGCTAAAGGGTGATTCCACCTGTTTTCACCTTGAGCCTCTTTAATCTGCTCTGTTCAAAAAGTAAACTTCAAACCTGGACTAGATTACTTAACATAGATTACAGAATATTTAAAAACAAGTGGATGATTTGTGAAACATATTTGATTTGTGAACCTCAGTACAAGTCTATTTCAGCACTTTTTATGCATTTTATGAACAAATTGAACAGATGGAGAGAAATGACTGAAGCAGTTGGAGAATCCAAAATAATCATGTATAAATTATAATTTTTCAAATGACTCATAGGCTTTTATTTTGAAATATCCAGTTATAGTTGATGAAACATGATGGTACTACGTGGCTGTAAAATAGTTTAGAAAATTATTTTTCTGCTTACCTGATTAATTCAGATTAGGTGGAATCACCTTTTAACTATTCATGGAAACTTTCTGTTTTTCCTCAAATTAAAGTGGTTTTCTTCTAAATTAGACTTTTCTCAGAAAACACAAAGTTTAAATATGGATTTTTTTGCTTTTTTAATTAGATGTCCTAGCTTTTTCTTGAAAATATTTGAAATTATTCTAACAACTTTTCAACCTCAGAATTTCTTTGCTTTTCTCAGTATTTTGGTGGAGATTTACTCTTTATCTGCTAAATGGCCCTGCACAACATCGTATTTACGTTTTCCACATGCATGTTTTTGTTTTTCATGCTAAATACATGAATATTAGTTTAGTTGGTGATTCAGTTATAAATTAAGACAAACATTCAGGTTGTTAAACACAAAGAGAAAACCACATTCAACATTTTGGTCCCTTTTTTATTTAATGTTAACCACATTTCAAACAACTAAACAACCAATGAAAATGGCATCACCAGGTCTAAACAGCACTTTGCTAAACAAATAATCTGATTAAGATTTATAAAATAAAATAAATAGGGCAAAAACAAAATATAAAACAAGTTAATTGCCATGAACGTAGCCCCCAAAATAAATAAAAGCTCATTAAAAACAAAGATTTGTGGCATTCACATTGTCTTCAGCACAGCACGGTCACTCTTTGTATCAGTAGGTCCAACGAGCCTGAAGGACTCAACGACAGAAAGTAAACACAGACTGAACAGTTTGACACTGGTTTCATACAGTATGACACTGGTTTCATACAGTATGACACTGGTTTTATACAGTATGACACTGGTTTCATACAGTATGACACTGGTTTTATACAGTATGACACTGGTTTCATACAGTGTGACACTGGTTTCATACAGTATGACACTGGTTTCATACAGTATGACACTGGTTTCATACAGCATGACACTGGTTTCATACAGCATGACACTGGTTTCATACAGCATGACACTGGTTTCATACAGCATGACACTGGTTTTACACAGTAAACGCATGTCGTCACATGCAACCTTTAGTTTTTTTACATCGTCTCTTTAAAAAAAGGCCGTTATAGAAAAACTGTTCAGAGCTTAAAAATTCTTTTAGCTTCAACTTTTCTGCAGCGTTTAAATAAATCAGGAGCTGAAACGGGTGAATTTTTAAATGCTTGTTTTGACTCAGAGGCCATGTTTGAAACCAGACTCTCTGTTTTATCTGGAAGAGACGGTTTGACCCTAAAACCCAACGTGGTTCCTGAATCGGACCCAAATCAAGGACACTTAACTGATTTATTACTGAACATGAACGACTTGTTTTTAGCAAAAATAGCGAGGGAAAACGTTGGCTCTTTGTCTATTTACAGCTGTCCAACATGCATCTGATCCCAGGTTCAACATCTGTTAACAGCTGAAGCTACATTTGGACCACAGAGTATCACGAGTTCTGGCCCAAAACAAAAGATGGTCCTAAAAGCTGCAAACAAATCTTCAGACATGGAGAAAAGGAAATGAAGATGTTTGGGACTCATGTTGGTGTTTGTTTGTTTGACTGTGGTTGTTTTTATTTACAGAACATCTGGAGGCACACTGGAGGGCTTTCACCACTAAAGACTGTATCTTTTATCCTTTAAATTTAACTTTAAATTGTTTTAGTTGCTCTCAAAAACTAAAATAAAATCCAGGAGCAGAAGTATTCATGGTAATGAACATTTTAAGGAAAACCTGCTGCTAAATCCTAAATCATTTTCACCAGATTGATGATTATAATTTAATTAATAATCCCTTAAAACAAATTATGATGGCAGAAATAAATAGTCTGAGATGTGGAAGATAATTGACTGCAGTATTTATCTAAATCTTGTTAAACTTAAGTCAAAAATATAAAAAAACAGACACAAAAATCATATTTGCATTAATTCAAATCTTGTCTGAGTGCTGTTTTAAATAAATATTTAAATGAATCAGACCAAAACTTTGTCTGTTTTTAGCTCATTTCTTACAGAAGCGTAGAGCTGTCACATGAATGAATTATTTTTAAACTTGATCTCGTTATAACGAGATCAAGTTTAAAAATAATTTCAGAAAACTCTTGGAAAAATGACAGTTTTCTCATTATTACGAGAAAACAGTTTAAAACTAATTCCATGTTATGTAGCAGCTCTACGTTTCTGTAATTTCTCATTGTACGGAGAGTTCCAGCTCAGTTTTTGCTAACAGAACAGTTTAAGGTACAAATGTTCCAGTGTGCTTCCAGCCTCCAGCAGGAAACAACATTCAAGGTGTAGAATAGATCTAAAAAGGAAATACTGTACAATAGTCACATCACAGCCCGGCCGAGAGGAAACAAAGAAAAAAAATGGCCTCTTATTTATTTTTTTAAACATTTCACTTTTCTTAAACATTATTTCTCTTTGTACAAGCGAGTAAAGTCCATCATCGTACTGAAGCAAAGGAAAACCACCGGTGTGTGTTTGTCACAGGCACACAGATACACACAGGGCAGCTCACAGGTTGAATTCGGGTCGACACGAAGCAGTTTTTTAAATTTTTGTGCACTTAGTGTCTCAGTGTGAAGGAGACGGGCAGCGTCAGCAGCAAGTCCAGCCTGCCGTCTCTTCAGAAGGAGTTGAGTGCCTCCAGAGCCACTTCGTAGCAGAACTTGTACTGTTCCTGGAAGGACAGAGATGTTCAATGACTCTGAGCTACCTGACACAAACTTTATCATGTTTTTTTCACTTGTTTTTGTAAAATGAAACTAGAGCTGATGTTCCATCAGAGTCTGTTAAATGGCCGAGTTCCCCGGACAAAAATCACTAAATTAGTTGGATAAGCTCATGAAGGAGGTCGGCTCTGCGTAAAATAACATCAGTAACAGAACGTCTCCCACTCACTGCATGGATCTGTGGCTGATCTGCAGAGCTCCTTCAGAGGCAAACTGCTGCATCCTGATGCTGCGTTCACACCAAACGGATCAGGAGGGTCTGCTTTAAGTCAATGGTGGACACACATCGTCTAGAAGCTGAGCAGTGTGTTCGTTTTGAGCAGTGCGGTTCGAAGCAGTTCCCACGTGTTCGTGGATGTGGCGCATCCAAAGCGTCCGATGCTCAAGTTGGAAAATTTTAACTTTTGCTGCTCGAAGTGTCGCATCAACCAATCAGAGAGACTCTGTTCAGTGATGAACTGGTGACGGGCCGAAAATAACGTAAACCGGGAAATCAGATCAAACAAACAATGGAGGACAAACTGATAGTCCGATGTCTGTTTTCATCCTGAGAGAAATAAAATGGACTTTGCCTGGAGGACGATTAGTGAGGAAGTCAGCATATCTGGTAAGTTATCAAAACTTGTAACGGTTAATTTCTCACCCCAATCAGAACAAAAGGGCTCCTTACTCGTCTACGTTTAAACTAAATGTGTCTGTCCTCACTGGACACCAGCGTCAGGAGGTGTGCAACATGTTTGGTGTAAATGCAGCATAAATGCACAAAGGAGCGTTACCGCAGATCCTTCCTCCCATCAGCTGTTAGACTCTATAACCAACACTGCTCCCAACAAACTCAATAATAATGTGTTTGAACATTAACCAAGTCTGTTCTCTGTGGCAGTACTGAACACTGCAGGAGTCTGTCATTACTGTTTTCATGTGGTCACAAGTGTTTCTGCACAGTATCTTAATTTCATTTTTATTTTATTTATTTTTAATATTTTAATTTTATTATTGCTGTTATTGATAATGTTGTATAGCAATACAGTATATAGTTTTGTGGATTGATGTACCTGCTGCTGCTGTTACACCTGAATTTCCCCTCTGCAGAACAACAAATGTTGATTCTATTCTATTCTATTCTATATGCAGCTGATGTGTTCTCAGTTCCCTCACCATCGTCTCCACCATGTTCGTCTTGTTGTTCCTCAGCGTCTTGACGGTGTGGAAAACGTCCACGATGTTCTGCTGCTGGATCATCTCGTTGATGCTGCAGATGGCACAGAACGTTCCAGAACGTCCTCCTCCGGTTCTGCAGACGAGACGTGAACCAGGAGTTAGAGAACAAGTGAGCCTGAAGACGAGCAGGTGTTCAGCCCTGATCCTGTCCTGCACGTTTCAGCTGCTTCAAACCTGTCAAACACCTGTGTTCAGCAGGGGCGGAGCTAGACATTTTTGCACGGGGTGGCCAAGGTATTTTCAAAAACAAAAAATAAAATAAAATAACTTAAAATTCAAGATGGCGGCTCTATTTTAGCTGCTTTAAGAAATATTGAGCTAAAAATGTGTTTGACTAGTTAAAAATGATCCAAAAAATGTTTTTAGCCAGATAACTGATAATGCTAATTTCAAAAAGGGATATTAGCTATTTTAAACAAACACAGCTGCAAATTAGTGTCGTGGTAGCCAAGAAACAATTTTTTACTAATTTCAAATACAAAATCCAAGATGGCTGCCAGAGCTAACTGCAAATGGGTACAACTCAGCTATTTTTTTAGAAATACTGAGCTGAGATTTGTTGTGGTCGTAGAGCAACCACCATGGCGTACCCCAGCTAGAAGTGCCCATCTTTAAAATGCCACATGCAAACCCCACCCCACCTGTCAATCATTTGGGGGTGGCCAATCAGATTCTTCCCCTGGTGTTCAGGATGAAACAACACATAAAAAAAGTCCATGAATTGTTCTTTTTACAAGTGCAATGGATCGAGCTTCAAACAACTGAGAGATTAATATTGTCTGATTGGTGAAGAAATAAGGACCATTTTAGTACCAAGAAATTCCTTCAAATTTTTCTTTTGGTTTAACATTAAAAACTCAAAATATTTGATTCTGCAACAAAAACAAACAAACAGAACTACTTTATTTCTTTAGATAATTGGATGAAACTTTCAGGATAAGTAAGAAATGTTATGATCTAAAACAGATTCTTAACCCATGAGCTATGAGCGCCACCTTGAGGGCCTCAAAAGAACAACAGTTTTTAACTTTGGGCCACAGAGGGCCGTGGGACCACATTGATTTTAAATAAGGTGCAATACACTTTCTCACCACTAGTAGCAGTAGTGCACCACTCAGATGTTTAACAACTTTTTAATATGTAGAAGAAGAACCTTAGAAACCTGCTGAGAATGGAAACTTATTTTAAATGAAAAATATAAGCAAAAATGAAAGTAACTCATCAAAAAACACCAAAGTTTGTCACTAATGTGAAGAGCAGCTTCTGTTTACAAAAGTTTAAAAAGGCTAAATTTTCATTTGTACTTTATCAAATTTATTTTTACAGTTTTTTTTTATTTGAAACATTTACATTAAACAGTTTTTATTTATTTTATGACCACAGTTTTATTT
>NW_013952529.1:1456481-1457420 GCF_001266775.1 Austrofundulus limnaeus | reverse complement strand
GGGGGGGGGGGGGTCGCTAAGCGCTACAGGAGCTTTCAGCTGATAGAGCAGCAGAGTTGTACCGTCATGGATGGGTGAGAAAATGAGACGAGGAGCTGAGAGGGAAAGGACAGGTGAGGCAGGACAAGAAGAAGCTCTGAAAAGGAGCTGCTGTTGGTGAAAATCAATGAACCAGGTCTCATTTAGCTGCCGTGGCTAAAAGAGTCACCTCTTTTCTGCTGTGTGTCTCAAAGCAGCTCGTTTTGTTGCTGTTCCTTTAAAGGGGCCGTGACGTTAAATTTATGTGATAAATGTGATTGCACTTTTGGAAAGATAACATGGATAATATGTTGCAAAAACAGTTTCACGCCACTGAGATGAACAGTTGAAGTAACAGGAAGTGATGTCAAAAGGGAATGTCTGCATGTAAACAGAGCGTTGCTACAACAGCTAACAACACAGACTGTAGAGAAGAATCTGATGTTTCTTTAGGTGATTTCAGTCCCTATAAGAGAGAGATGAAGAAAACTCCCGTTAATAACCAAAAAGCAGGGAGTTTTCTTTTTTAAAAGGTTCACCTTTGATGTCACTTCCTGTTTCACTTTAGCTGAGCCAAATTCAAAGGAAAATATGCAGGTTATGGGACTAAATGGGTTAAATCATGTGTTTTATGACAATTTTCCTAAATATGAAGAAATTTTCTTTGACTTTTTGTATTTAAAGTATGGGTACATCACAGACACTTTAAGATGCTTCAAGCTCCGCCCCCCTCCTGCTTCCAGACTGGTCCACTCCAGTTTCAGAGATGGGCTTGTTTTCAAGCTGGCAGAAACATTTTTACTATTTAACTAAAAGATGTCAACAACAGAAGACTTGTTCATCCAGTCTGAGCCAGAACCAGAGTCTGAGCCAGAACCAGAGTCTGGCCCAGAACCAGAGTCTGAGCCAGAACCAGAGTCT
>NW_013952529.1:1442345-1455363 GCF_001266775.1 Austrofundulus limnaeus | reverse complement strand
CCAGAACCAGAGTCTGAGCCAGAACCAGAGTCTGAGCCAGAACCAGAGTCTGAGCCAGAACCAGAGTCTGAGTCTGAGCCAGAACCAGAGTCTGATCCAGAACCAGAGTCTGAGCCAGAAGCAGAGTCTGATCCAGAACCAGAGTCTGATCCAGAACCAGAGTCTGAGCCAGTTTAAATGTCACCAGTAAAATCAGGGACTGAAAGCCTGGCGTACCCGGGCCATGTTGCAGATCCTGAAGATCCGGTTGATGATGTCTTCATCGATGTCTGCTGATATGAACTCCACTTGAATGGGACCGTAACAACACGAGTTCTTCTCGGGCCAGTACTGCATGCACAGCTACAACAAACAGGATGTCGACATTAAAATGAGGTCATCTTCCTAAGAGCTGTACGTGCGTCGGTGCAGTCCTACCTGCGCTGCATCCATCTCATTGAGCATCACGATGGAGGAGCAGTTGTAGTCGAACACCAACCTCCAGAAGTCTCCCATGGTGTTTGGCAAAGGATGCTGGGTAACGATGAAGGCTGCTGGCTGTTTGTGGCTCTGCGTTGGGACGACACGAAATAAAAACCGGACCAATCGAAGCGGGACTGGCAGCTTTCAACAGATCATAAGCTTACATCCATTAAGGCTGCGTTGATGTAGTTGGAGCTCTCTCCGTCCACAGAGATGAGGAAGGGGAGGCACCGGTCCGCCGACAGGACGTCCATGCTGCGGTTTTTATCGTGGTTTCGAGGGAGCAAACCCACGCTGCAGTCCTCCGGACGGACTCTGGGCGTCACTATGTTGAGAGTCTGAGGGTTTAGAAACCAACGATTAAACCTTTTTTACCTTCATTCTTTAAACGGAACAGTAGACTTCATTTGATAAACATTTATTTTAACTGTAAAATAAAGACTGTAAAAATACTGTAGGTGTTTAGTTTTTATCATTTTTAAGTATTTTTTTAAAAATATATTACACGGATGGAGTCATTTTATTTCCACACAAAGCATTCTGGGTAAATGATGACGTGGATAGGTCCTCGGTGCGAGGCTGCTAGCGAGCTATATCCACCCTGAAGGTTAATCTTGGACAATATCTGATGATCGACTCTTTTAAATGAAACCAGAGAGCGTTGACAGAGAGGAGAAGGTAGAAATGACTCAGCCTGGAACTGAAAATATGGATGGAGGACAACAGAGCTGCTTCATGGAAGAACAACCTCAGCTTAGCCTGTTAGCTTTAGCGCCGATGCTATATTTCCTTATATGTATTAGCTACAAACTAACAAGCTAAACTGTTCATCGCTGCTGCTGGAGCACAAACAGCACATTTCTTCACTCTGATGTTGTCTTTAGTCTCTCTTCTCTACATGTTTATTGTTATTATTTCTATCATGTTTTTTCTTTGTCTCTTCCAGAAGAAGGTGCACCTGGACCAGTCCTGGACCAGTTCTTCTGTGTTTGTCTGCGTCTCTTTCCTGTCCTCCAACCAGCCGGTCGAGGCAGATGGTCTCCTGTCCTGAGCCTGGTTCTGCTGGAGGTTTCTTCCTGATTAGCAGGGAGTTTCTCCTCTCCACCGTTTGCTCAGGATGGGAGACTGTGATGAAGTGATTCAACACAATCTGCTGCTTTCTTCTTTACATTGTTCTTTTTATSTACAGTGTCCTGAGACAACAGATGTTGTGACTTGGTGCTATATAAATAAACTGAATTGATATAGCTCTCTCACACCGAGGACCTATCCACGTCATCATTTACCCAGAATGCTTTGTGTGTAAATAAAATGGCTCCGTCTGTGTTAAAATATATTTTAAAAAATTTACAAAACTAAACATCTACAGTATTTTTACAGTCTTTATTTTACAGTTAAAATAAATGTTCATCAAATAAAGTCTAATGTTACAACTAATCATGGATCCCTTTAAAAAAAAAACAGAAAGTGAAGAAGCCGGACTCACCTGGAACTCGTCTTTAATCTGGCTGGAGTTGGTCTGTGGATCCAGCCTGCTGATGTTGTAGTAAACAGCTCTGAACTCGCACACTGGGATGGCCGTGTTCCCACATAGACACGCCTCCAAGATGGCGTCATGGACGAACACGTACTGCTCCTGCAACGTTTGTACACACAACATCTTAGAACCGACCGAGTCCAAACGCTCACTGGTAAACTCAACAGCTAAGAGCTTCAACAGCAACACTGCAGCTCATTTATGTTTCTGTCTTTTTAAGGAAGGGGAACATTTTTACTGTAAACAGAAGGATCATGAGTCTTTTACTGAATCTGGTTTAACTTTATAGTTGCTTGGTTTGGAAATCTAAGTGTTCAGATCAAAAACTGCTTAAACAAATTTGTAATTGCTGCAAACAAGATAATTAAGGTAGCCCAATCCCACATAATGATATATGTATTTGTTGTATTGCCCAAAAAGTAACGTTTTACAGAATTACAGCTTCTTCCCTCTGGTTGGAGGGTTAAAAGTAACCGATGGTAGAGCTCTTTTGTGCCCACTGCAATCAGATCTTTAAACTCGTAGTTTTAAATCTTCTGAACTTGTAGTTTTTAAATCTCATCTATAAATTTACGGATGGCTGGTTTTTTTTATGTTTGTATGTTTTTAAAATTGAGGAGTTTTAGGTTTTCCAGGATTAAAAGTAACCGATGGTAGAACTTCTTTGTACCCAGAGTAATCAGATTTTTAAATTTATAAATTTATAGTTTTAAAATTTATTTAAACCTTTATAAATTGCTGCCTGTATGCTTCGACATTGTCTATGTCAGGGCTATTCAACTGGCGGCCCGCAGGCCAAATCCAGCCCGCAAGTGACCAAAGTTCGGCCCGCCAATTGGTTCATTCATCTCTTACGCCCAAACACCTAGTTGTCTACTTTAATTACTCTAAGTTCTTTTAGTTAAATTTAGACATGTTTGGTATCTACAGAAACATCAGAATCGTGGCTACAAGCTGGTAAAAACCATTTCTATGAACATTCAAGTCAGTTAAAACAACGAAAGTGAAAATAAAATTGGTTTAAAAATTTGGTAAGTCAGAGATAAATATTATTTGTGGTAAATGAGGCAGAATGTGTTCTTTTTATTTTTATTGTTTTATTAACCCTTCTTTTATTACATAGGGTTCTGTATGTTGTATTCATGATTAAATCCAGTAAAATAAACTGTTTCAAAGGTAACAGATCTTTGTAATACTTGGTTTATTTACATAATGACTTTAATTGCTGGATGTTTGGCCCCTGTGCCGTTGGCCTGCAGCAACTGTGGCCCCGGAGAAATTTAGTTGAATAGCCCTGGTCTATGTATTATATATATATATACACTGCTCAAAAAAAATAAAGGGAACACTTAAACAACGCAGGCTAAGTCCAAGTAAATCAAACTTTTGTGAAGCACATTCAACTCTGTACAGAACAAAGTACTCAGTGCGAATATTTCATTGATTAAGATCGGGAGTTAGCGTGTGTTGTTTAAGTGTTCCCTTTATTTTTTTGAGCAGTGTATTTATATATTTTTTAAACTTTATTCATTTCTTTAAAAGTAACAAAATAAATTTATATATAATAAAAATATAAATCACAAATAAAATGAAAGGCGGCAGAAAGAAGAAAAATATCTTATAGTATCTGCGCCTTTTTCTTCCCAAAATTAAAATTTTAAACAATAATAATCTACAAACAAGAAAAAGTAAACAAAAACAACCTCGAATCCTTGTTGAACATTTCATATGAACACACATCATTTTGTTTCATATCTCTTTATCAAAGTGACTTTTATCATTCTCTTAAACATAAACATTGATCATTTTTGACGTCACTCTCCAGATTGTACATCGCTCCGTCAAACTAGTTCTAAAATCCAGGTTTTCACAAACATCTGCACCCCTTTCACTGCAAAAACTGTTCATCTTACCAAGTTTTAAAATCTTATTTCAGCCAAAAAGTCTTTTTGATCATGTTTTGAGACTGATTTACTAAACAAGAACTGATTGAGTAAGAATAATGGGCCTCATGCAACAACATGTTCGTATTCTTCTCCTAAATTTCTCTTACTTTTGTTCGTACAAAGGGTTCGTACGAACATGTCACGTCAGATTCAACAAACTCTTCTATCTTCAGGAAAAGTGTGTAAATGAGCTGCGTAAATTCACCTGTTCGTATCCAGCTGCTCGTGCACGAGAGAGGAGATTAGCATAATTACCACCCCAAAAACACCATATAAGGCTGTGTTTCCTGCCTCAGATATCAGGAAGTGTCCATTCATGAAAATTACAGCAAAAATCAAAAATAAAAACTTTACGAGTTCAGAGATTGAAGTCCGTCTGTCAGAGATCCAGAAAAGAAAATCTGTCATTTTTAGCAGGTCAGCTGTGGAATAAAAAGAGCTGCTAAAAGTATAAACAACTGTGTTAAATCATTTTCATTTATTCAGAAGACACAGGGCTGTGCACCGTACCGTAAGTTTCTTAAAATACTTTAATTGTCTCAATTTTTTCTTATTTCAAGAATCTTACCAAGTAAAATTTTCTTACTCCACTGGCAGAAATTTTTGAATTAATTTGAGTCAAATTTTCAGACTAACAAGACAAATAATCTTACACATTCTGAAAACAAGATGATTATTCTTACACAATCAGTTCTTGTTTAGTAAATCAGTCTCAAAACAAGATCAAAAAGACTTTTTGGCTGATATAAGGTTTTAAAACTTGGTCAGATGGACAGTTTTTACAGTGCAGATTATAACAACTTTCTCTCTGAACAAAATTTAATTGGTTGTTTAAAGGTAATATACATTTATGAGCCTTATATATAACCTGTAAAATATTATAATCAACCAACTCATAGAACCTCAATAATTTCAACAGATAAAATAATATATTTGATGGTGACTGTAGTGTTTTCTAGTAATAATTCTTACAGCTCTTTTCTGTAAGGTTTATAATTATTTTACATGCTTTCCCCCAGACTTCAACACAATAAATCAAGTGTACGTGTATAAGTTGTTTGTATGTTGGAAATACCTGCTGTAAATCAAATTTCCCTCCTTGTGGGGACAATAAAGGTACTGAACTGAACCATTTGATGTCAGTCTGGTTTTAATTTTTCCCTCTCACACCTGTTTGTCTCCAACCTCCTCTCTGAGGGTCCGCTGAATGTTGATTTGTTGCCCATCAAGCCGACAGACAGGGTTTGGAAAGCATCAGTAAAGTGACCTCTCTGGGCCACTCCAGACACACACACACGCACACACACACACACACACACACTCCTCCTCCCTCTACCTTTTAAAAGATTAATTGCCTTGTGCTGTGCAGAGCAGGATTATAATAGCAGCAATAACAAGACAAATTGCTCCCAAACATATTTTAAAAGGCAGGTCAGGAGGCATTTAGCTTCCAGACACAGACTCAACGTTACTGAGAGCAGGAATCAAAGAAAGCAAGATCAGGATTCTCTGATTTTTTTTAATTTTACACCTTTAAAGTGATTTTAAAAGTCCGTTTCAGGCTTGAAGCCGTGGCTGGAGGAAGAGTCGGCTCTTTGAAACCAGGTTTTTCTGGGAGGAACGAGGTCGACTGAAGGTAGCTGAGGGAGGAAACGAATCCTCCTGTTTTAAAACAAACACCTTTTTAAGACCAGACTTCTCAGTAAAATACCTTCAGACTCACTTTATAGTCGACACGCAGACGCCCGTTTTTCTTTTATTTCTGCTATTTTGTTGTCAGTTATTTATAAAAAGGTTTCTCTGCTTCTGAAGTCTCGTAGAGTTTTTATTCTGATCCAAACTGTCCGGTTTAAAGGGTTAATAAATAAAACGGTGTCGCTCGCACACACCTGTCAGACTGACACCTGTGTTTACCTGTAATCTGCTGCGTTTTGCCACTCACCTCCGTTTGCACCATGTTGACTCGCTGCGACCTCAGCTCACGGATGCAGTTGAAAATGTCCACCACTCCTTCGTTCTCAGCCATGTCCAGCATGATGTCCACAGCGATGAAGCAGCCCGTCCTGCCTGCGCCGGCGCTGCGCAGAAACAACATTTTATATTTACGAACTGAACTCGCTGTTCTGTCAAAACTTCACGTAAGAAACGTTTCCTCAAATATTCCAACCAATAACAGTTTAAAACGTTGATTCTTTTCTTAAAGGACAATTAATCTGTGGAAATAAATTACCTTAATGGATAAATTTGATTCATTGTCCGAAGCAGATAAAAAAGTAACAGTTTATTAAACAAGTGCACAAAACAGACTGAATTCAACAGCTCTGACAATGAGAGACAGGTAAATTATTTATGACTGATTTTCTTTAAGCCAAACTTGGTTTCTTTTTTAAAATGAAATAAGTGTCTCAGTCTCTGATATTTGCTTCATTCTGGATATTTTTTTTACCTCCGCCAAGGAGGTAATGTTTTCGGTTGCGTATGTCTGTCTGTCTGTGGACAACATTACTCAAAAACCTGGGGGCGGATTGTCATGACATTTACACCACATGTGGGTACTCGCTGAAGTAACACACCATTAGATTTTGGTGATGTTCCAGATCACGATGCGGATACAGGAATTTTTTCTTTTAATCCTCTTAGATCGGCAAAGCTGTGATGCTTTCACAGGGCTTCTGTAAAAAACTATCACAGATTTCAGTGTTTGGACTTCAAACTTTATGAAAGTAATGTTAAAACCAGATGTAATGATGAATAATTCTTGCCATAATGTGCACATTTTGCGCATTTAGAGAACGTTTTGTGCCCAGGAAGTTCGTGATTGCAGCATGAAACCTATTTTTCCCATTTCCTCAAACACACCACGTTGTTGTAGGCTTGTAAACAGATCGATGAAGATTGAGGAAGAGGAGTGACGCGGTGGACTTCAGACTCGGAGGTTGTTTGTTTGTTTGTTTGTTCAGTTTTATTATTTAAATGAGGCCAGATCAAGTTGAGAGCTCTTTGTGCGTCCCTCTTTCCACCTCTCGACAAACTTTAGGGAAAAAACAATGCGCAGAGCGTGGTTCTGACCGCTGTGTGTGGTCCTCACAAAGATAGGAAGACACGTGTGTGTCTGTGCGGTTAAACGCGCGATGAAAACTCTGCTTTTTTTAAATCACGTAGCACCGATGTGAAAGCTTTCAACAATAACGTCAGGTGATGCGTCTGAATTTTTTCCTTTTTCCACATTGGACTCCACCAGAAGAAATCCCGTGCATACTGCTGCTTAAATGTTCACTACGTCAGAACTTATTCAGTAAATGTGTTTCCATCTCTGCTTTTGTGCGTTAACTCTTACAGGATGGAGGAAATTGAACTTTGCAGAGGTTTGCACTCTCAAAGTGCTTCTAGTTTTATAAATAAAGTAGTTTAAAAGTGGAGAAGCATCAGTTTAAAACCCTACAAACAAGACTTAAATCACTGAATCTTGGTATTTATTAATGGTTTTACAGCAGTGAACACAAAGTTCACAAAATCTACTTAAGTATTAAAAGTAAAAGTACTGAGTAAAAGTGAGCAGTTAGATTTTCCAAAATGACATTTATTGGGAGGTGACTTCTCCAAAAAATATATTTTCTAGCAGCGTGCAGCTGTGATGGGTTGTGTACAAGCTAACAGTGTGTCAGAATGGTATATATTTATACTTCTCATCCAAACACAATTAAATTCACTCTATCCAGGAGACACAATTTATCAGGAGAGGATTTTTTAAGTAATAACTCAGAATAAAATAGAAACAACTTTCTACTTCTTACCTTTTTAAAAAATGTAGTGAGTGAAAGTAAAATGTACGCTGAAAAATAATTACACAAGTACGCAAGATACGCAAAATTTCTACAGTACAGTAACAAAGTATTTGTACTTAGTTACTTTACAACTCTGGATACAATATAAGAAAAAAATGATCTCAATAGTGTGAATGATTGTGAAGTGTTCACACTATTTAGTTTTAGAGAAGCTTTTAAAGCACTTGTTGCACAAGGTAAAACAAATAAAAGACAGAGAATGGGGGGAGTTGTCTGTCCCCTCGTTTGTCTCTCGCTCTCAGTCACACACAAACGTCTGGACACTTTAATATCTCATGTCATGTGTTAAAGTGACACCGTCTGAAGAGCCGTGCCTGCAGGGCAGAGACGGAGGAGAAGGATGGACAGAACAAGAGGAGGGGAGGAGGCCGGGACATGGGTTGGTGAGCAGAGGTTAGCCACCGTGATCATCATGAGAAAAAAAAAAGAGCAGGTGAAGGGATGAAGATGAGGAGGAGGAGGCAGGAGCCCCATCTTTCATTGTGCAATCCTTCTGACAGTTTGCAGAGAGAGGGAAACAGAAGGAGAGATAAGAGAAGAGAGGGAGAAAAGGAGGGAGCGCCTCGGCAGATTACCTGTCAGCGTCTGTGATTAATGTTGAGACCAGAATACTGCCGGGCCTTGCTGTGTGGCGTGTGTGTGTGTGTGTGTGTGTGTGTGTGTGTTTGAAAGCCTCATGACACAGGCCAATAGTGTTAGAGTGGCCCCGGAAATTGGAAGTGACTGCCATAACTTCCTGCCCGTCCGTCGACATACTTCCACCACGCCTGTCTGTTTACGCTCCAGCTCTCTTCATTTATCTGCTTTCTTCTTCTACCCCCTGCTTTTAGCTTCACTTTTGTTGTTTACTTGTCTAGAAAGAGTAGCTGCAGAGACTCTGATGTCATAAACAACAAATATTAGAGAATAATCTGGTAAAAACGGATGAAGGTTTTTTATATGAATGGTTTAAGTAGCATAAAAAATGTGGAAGGAAAAGCCGTCCAAAAAATGTACCCATTCAAAGTCAATGGGGAAAAAACTGCTTAAAAATTGAAATTGCTAAAAAAATAAAAATGTATAAAAAGTTAAGTTACATAGCCGGAATGTCCTTAAATAGCTGAACATTTTGATATATGAATGGTTTAAATAGCACAAAAATTGTGGACGGAGAAGTGGTCCAAAAAACGTACGGAAGAAACTGGAATAATAAAGAATAAAGAGAAAAATGAAAACAATAGTATGAATGCCTCCAGCATTAAGCAGCAATTAAGTTTTCTGATGTTACAGTATGAGGGCCAAAAGTAAGACTATAGCACAACCAGAGGTTGCTACATCCTTGTAGCAGGAGGCTATATGTTTTCCTAAACAAGATATTAATCTGATTAATGATAGGCCGACACCGCTAACTGAGCAGCTGGCATCGCTAACTGAGAGTTTGGTGCTGGAAAATGAGAAGGAGACTATTCATTTGTGTTAGCATCGCAGAGGATAGCGACTAGCATGATAAGCTAGCATTAGCAACACAGAGGCTAGCGACTAGCATTGATAAGATGTGTTAGCATCGGAGATGCCAGCGACTAGCAGGGATAAGCTAGCATTAGAAAAACAGAGGCTAGCGACTAGCATGGATAAGTTGGCATTAGCATCAGAGAGGCTAGCGACTAGCATGAATAAGCTGGCATTAGCAACACAGAGACTAGCGACTAGCATGGATAAGCTAGCATTAGCAACACAGAGGCTAGCGACTATCATAGCATTAGCAACACAGAAGCTAGCAACTAGCGTTGATAAGATGTTGTTAGCAACACAGAAGCTAGCGACTAGCAGGGATAAGTTAGCATTAGAAAAACAGAGGCTAGCGACTATCGTAGCATTAGCAACACAGAAGATAGCGACTAGCATTAATAAGATGGTGTTAGCATCGGAGAGGCTAGCGACTAGCAGGGATAAGCTAGCATTAGCAACACAGAGGCTAGCGACCAGCAGGGAAAAGCTAGTATTAGCAACACAGAGGCTAGCGACCAGCAGGGATAAGCTAGCATTAGCAACACAGAGGCTAGCGACCAGCATGGATAAGCTGGCATTAGCAACACAGAGGCTAGCGACTAGCAGGGATAAGCTAGCATTAGCAACACAGAGGCTAGCGACTATCATGATTAAGAGGTGTTGGCTAACGTTATCAAAGTAAAAAACACTAAACTTTAACAAGATTAAGGGAAGAATAAACCAATTTATAATTAATTTGTAAAAAACTAATTTTTAAAAATAATTGTGTAAAGATAAGGAATTTAATTTGCCTCAAGTGTTGAAGCTGAACATGGAGGTGAAACAAAAAATATCTTCATTTTTTTATCTAATCCTGCTGGTGATGGAGTAAAAATAAGTTTTATTAAAGTAGTTTGAAACTCAGCACGATGGGAACAACTAGATTTTGTCCTTGAGAGGAAATACTGAAACTCTTCTTTTTTACAGTTTGTCCCTCAGTTCTGTCTCAAAAACAACATTTCATCTGTCTGAGCAGAAAACAGATCAAACTCCTTTATTCTTCTTTATGTCACAGATGTCTCTGGGTTTTCCAAGCCTTATACCTCATCTACCTCCTCAGCTGACGTGTTGTTTGTCAGCCATTAATCAGAGTTTATCTTCTTACCTGCAGTGGACCACTATGGGTCCAGCATCAGGTGGGTTCAGGAACTTGACTTGCCGGATGAAGCCCAGCAGTCCCGTGGCGTAGCAGGGAACGCCGTGGTCGGGCCAGCTGGTAAAGTGGAACTGACGGAGTTCTCGGATCTCATGATGGCCCTTCTGAAAAGAAAAAAAAAGTTAGGATGGAAGTTTCATGAGAAGGATTCTGAGTTTCAGCTCTCATTGATGACAGATGCATTCATTGCTCTTGTGGGGAGAAGTGACAAAAAGACACATCACAGTTCAGAGCCTTCATTTACAGCCGAGCCGGTGGAATATAGGCCTCGACGCCTCTTTGGTTTCACGTGGAAATAGATCAATCTTCTGGATGTTTGGGGCCACTTCTGGGAACCGGAGGCGGGAAGACTTACCGTGGCTCATTTGCCTAATTTACAGGAGAAATTTGAGGAATCTGAAGGCCACTCAGGCTCTATAAAAAAAGATTAATTGATTTCACAAGTCTGGTGATGGCTCCTCAGGGAGGGACTTGCAGGAAGAAATGCCACGTTCCGGTTCAGCTCGATTCACAAGGAGATTCTGACACTCTTCAAACTCCTTCAATCTTTATGAAAAACTTCAAGGTAAAAATATTCATCTAAATAAAACTCAAGGTAAAATAAGAATCTGTGAATTTAATGAGATAAAACTGACTAAAATGAAAATAAAAGGTTTATTACAGAGACTGAGGCAGCTGCGTTGGATTATTAACCTTTAATAAACCAGTATGGCCGCCATGCCACCCTGAACATGCCACATCTCGTCTGGTCTCAGAAGTTCAAGTTTATTTATATAGCTCCAAGTCACAACATATGTTGTCTCAGGACACTGTGCATAAAAAGAACAATGTAAAGAAGAAAGCAGCAGATTGTGTTGAATCACTTCATCACAGTCTCCCATCCTGAGCAAACGGTGGAGAGGAAAAACTCCCTGCTAATCAGGAAGAAACCTCCAGCAGAACCAGGCTCAGGACAGAAGCTGAGCAGGGTTAGGCCTGGTTAGTACCTGTATGGAAGACCACCCAGGAATAGCTAAAACAACCTCAATAGTTGGGATTTTAGTGAATTTTCCTTTCTTTTGTTTATGTTTATACTGCCAATACTGTAGCCATGTGTTGTCCTTAAAACAATATTTATTTATTTTACTTCTGTTTTGTAAAACTTGCTTTCTTGGCTTAATAGGGGCTTGAGTGATGTTCAGGAATTTGATTGGTTCATATTCATACTAGGGGTGTAATAAAATACTGATACACTCAAATATCACAATATTTAATTTCCCATTATTGTATTAATTTGCTAAAGCACCAAATTGATATTTAATTAAAGTTTAAAATGTAAACTTTCACACCAGTGGTTCATTCTTCTGTTGCAATGGATCAAAATGATAATTATTCTAAATCTTGTTTAATTTTTATTGTATTTACATCATAACTAAACTATCATAACTAACTAGGGTTGGGCAATATTGGCAAAAAAATTAATCATGATTAATTGTGGTATTTAGCCGATAACGATTAATTTGATGATTAATCCCGTGGAGTCCCTGGACACCGTTATGTCCTGGTCACATGGCCAATTTAGTCGGAAAGATTTGCTCTTCATACAAATCTGTTCCAAATTGTGTCAAAATTACAGACTTCGGTCTATACATCAAATTTTAAATTGTGTTGATAGATAAATAAATGACAGAACCTTTTTTTAAATGTTCAACATATTTGAAGCGGAGAGGAGCAGCGAGCGGACTCTGCCTGGTGGCATTAATCGTATTAATCGTCAAGTGTCAAAAAGTAATCGATTAGTGTTTTTCTGACGATTAATTGCACACGATACGATTATGCCCAACCCTATAACTAACATAACTAAATTAAATACACTTACAGTTTAAAAGTAAAACTCCTGTCAAATAATCACAAGACATGATTAAGACAAACATTTTTATATTGTAACCTGCCCATAACAATTATTTGAACAAATACAAAGGTCAGTCAACAGACCACTCAGGCTTATCAACACAAATATATGTACGTTTATAGACTTACATGTACAAATTTAGGCTCTTACACATACAAGAATTCTGACAGTTATCTTATCCCATACAAACCTAAAAGCTACACGTTGCTGAATCGCAGTTTAAAACTAAAGCAGCACAAGAAGACAAAAGTAGACCAAGCATGTTGAAGCAGATTTTAAAGTGATTAAGACTTTTGAAAGAAGTTGAGAGATGTCAATGTACTTCTATTAGATAAATATTTGTAAAAAATAAAAAAACACCATTGAACAGTGTAAAAATTACAAAATCATAAAGCCGTCTCTTGAATGAAGGAACATTTCAATATATGAATGGCTGAATTACCACACAAATTTAAGTAATTACAATGAAAAAGCTAAACAAGCAGACATCAGCTCTAACTCAGCAGCATTCATGCAGGTGAGTACAAACTGACCCATCAGAAACGTGAGCGGCTGCACAGTTCAGGGAGTTTTTGGTACTTTTGGTTCCTGATTGGTTTTCTCTTCATGTTCTCGTCTCTTCCAGGATTTGAAGTCTGCGGTGGATCCACAAAC
>NW_013952529.1:1440073-1442273 GCF_001266775.1 Austrofundulus limnaeus | reverse complement strand
ATATAGTTATATCAGCAACTTTATTTTATAATGTTTTGAACATTTAAAATATTACATGGTAAAAACAGAAGCTGTTCTTCATATTAGTGACAAACGTTGGTGTTTTTTGATGAGTTACTTTCATTTTTGCTTCTACGTTTAATTAAAAATAAGTTTCAATTCTCAGCAGGTTTCTAAGGTTCTTCTACATATTAAAAAGTTGTTAAACATCTGAGTGGTGCACTACRGCTACTAGTGGTGAGAAAGTGTATTGCACCTCATTCAAAATCAATGCGGTCCCACGGCCCTCTGCGGCCCTCAGATAAAAACTGTTGTTATTTTGAGGCCCTCAAGGTGGCGCTCATGGGTTAAGAATCTCTGCTCTGCTGGGACCAACAGTCCTTGAAGCCCTCAGAGTCCTTCATTGCTTCAGGACTAAAAAGCATAAAAACATGGCCTCCTGCTCCCCTTGACACTGACTTCCTGTTACTTTCTGTATCGATTTAAAAATCTTACAGCTTATCTTTAAAATCTTTGATTATCTGGCTTATAAACGCTTCACAGACCTATCGATGTGGTCTTAGATCAGGTTTTCTCCGACGCAGCTCCCACTTTATGGAACTGCCAGCTTTCTGAATTCAGGCACATTGAGTCTCTGTAAAAAACACTTTGCAGCATTTGATATTTTTTAAATGTTTGTTGCAGAGACCATCCAGACGAAACTCTGTTTATACCTTTTTATAAAGTTACAGAAAACCTGAGCCAAATGTTCAGTGGTTCAAAAATAATTCACTGTAAACTCCCTGTGGCTCGGTGCAAGCCGCCCTGTTGCATTTACAACCAAAAAGCTAAATTAAAGTCTTATTTTCTAGATTTTGATTTGGAGTTCTGACCTGCGTTTTTCTTTTCCACATAGTATCCCTCTACAACACTGCGCCTCTTCTTCAATTATTCAAAACAATTGATTTCTCGGTACTCCTCTAAAGTTAAAGAGGCTTAAACGGAGAGCACAGTGCCCTTCTCGGCTCAGTTTACTCTCCAAGAATAGACCCGGGATGAAACTGTTGTTATTGCATCTCCCGTTCTGGCTCGGGAACTGGCCAGGTTGTAGCAGATTATTTGTTTTGACAGAGTGCCTGATGATAACCTGAGAGGAGGGGGCAGGAAATAAGAGCAGCACAAGGAAAAGGTCAGGAAAACATGACCAGGTGAGACAGAGCAGAGAGTAGGAAATGAAATGGTGCAGGAAGGAAACAACTGGAGAGAGAAACTCACAGAAGACAGAAGCTTTTAGAGAGAAAGAAAAAACTATCACAAAAAAAAAAAAACGCAAGATGATTTGATAACTACACTTTTTATTGATTTGTTCTCCTCCATGACGTTGAAATTACTTCTTGAAATCAATAGACGGCATAGCAACACAGCCAACGTCTCAAATTAATCATGTTAGGCTTAAAAAAGCTTAAATGTTGGGAATAACGAGCTGTAGGATTAAATAAATGTATCTGACTCAGCTCATCCCGTCTGCTCATATCCGTTCTGTCTCAGAAAAAAACCTCTGATAAGAATTTACAAATGGTTTCTTTTCTGGGTATTTTTGATGAAGAACATGAAACTACAGCATCATTTTCAGGGCCACTCTGACAAAAACAGACTTTTTATTACTATTATTTTAAAATTTGAAGTAAACACGTGATGTTTGGGCTTCTAAACTACAAGTTCAGCCTGACTTCTGTGTCAATCAGAGTAACGAGTCAAACAGTTAACTCTGTAATATTTGTCAGCTCGTTCTACAAAGATTCAAACACCGTCTGCTGTATGGAAGACTGCAGGTTTACTTTAAAGTCTCAACCATCAATACAGGAAGTGTCTCAGTTCATGGATCGCAGCAGACGTGGGCTGTGTCCAAAACGGCAGGACGGGTCCTACGAAGGTCGAATTTGTCGGCCGCATACGTCACAGCGCCGCGACGAAGGACGTCCAAAACCGAAGACTCCTCCGATGCGTCCGACAAATATGTCCTTCCTTTGGCCCGTATCGAAGGACAGGTGTGATGGATCCTTCCCGGCCCAGCATATCCCATAATGCTTTGCGGCCCGACTGGAGATTTTTTTATGCTAGTAATGGCGGACGAAGTGAGAGAAAAGAATACATTTTAAATAAAAGTATGGTGATTTAAAAATTAAAAAAAATTAGCGGTTGTAATTCTAATACTTTTATC
>NW_013952529.1:1438074-1439987 GCF_001266775.1 Austrofundulus limnaeus | reverse complement strand
GATGCATTCTGGGTACATGACAGATTTGATTTGTGATGGGAAACAAAAGCACGGAGTACAGGAAACTCTTCACTTCAAAATAAAAGCATGGATTTTAAAGTTTTCCATGTAGTTGCTCCAGTTGACCACTAGATGTCAGTCTTCATCAGCATAACATCTTTAAATCATTTCTGTGTCTCTAACCCTGTTGCTTCGACCAATTACGTCAAGTATTGAGCTCCAGTGTTTAAACTTTATTTTCTTTAAAAAAGTAGCTCCGATTGTAAAGTAAAATAAATCAATACATACAAAATTTTAGTATGGATTACAAACATTAACTGTTTTTGCTATTACCTTCCTGCTATGTAAGCAGACACAAAGCATTGTGGGAAATCAGAACCGTGACCCAAAGCAACAGTCAGCAGGATGTATACCTTCACAATAAGTGTGTTTATCTGGGAGGGGTGCTGTTGGATAGATCACGTGTTGTGATTCATTGACAGTCATACCTTCCACTGTTTAAGATAATGATGACTGGTAGATAATTAGTTATTAGTGGTACTGCATTTTAATTTTAGAAAGCGCAAATCTGTTTATTAATTATAAAAATTAGTAAGACCATTAAAGTGCAAACGAAATATTTAGGTCCGCAATTAGCGGATTTGCACTTTAGGGGGCTGGTGACCACCACTGCAGTCTGTCCACCAAGGTCACAACATATTGATACCAAACCATGATTTATTCACTATAAATACACAGAACAAGTCTTCAGCTGCATGGCTGTGGTACTAAGAGGAAAGAGGATGTTCATGAACAACACCTGGTTCATAAACAGGAAGTTCTTTACCTTTTGGACGGTAAAGGTCCGGATGACGTACTCAGCCAGAGGTTCGGTTTCTATCAGGGTCACCTTGATGTCTCCGTACACCTCTGTCTCATCGGGCCAATAACGAACACACTTCACCTAAAAACAGAACAATTCTCATTAAAGTGCCGAAAACATTCCTCAAATACAAAAAAATCAAAGAAAACAACTTTATATTTAAGAAACTTGACATAAAACACACGTTTGAATCCGTTTTATCACATAAGTGGCTTATTTTCTTTTGAACTTGGCTCAGCTATAGTGAAACAGGAAGTGACATCAAAGGGGAACTCTTTACCAAAAGTAACTTCCTGGTCTTTGTTTATTACAACATATTATTTAAACTCTGACTCTTCTTTATCTCTCTGATAGACTCAAAATAATTTAACAAATCAGATTCTTTTTTACAGTCCGAGGTGTCGGATGTTGTAACACTGCTCTGTGTCCGTGCGGACATTCCCCTTTGACATCACTTCCTGTTACTTCACATGATAATATCTCAGCAACTGTTCATCTCAGTGTCGTAAAACCTCTTTTGCAATATATTATTGATGTTAACTTTCCAACAATGCATCCTTATTTATCACAAAAACCTGATGCCACAGGCCCTTTAAATAATAGATTAAAAACTCACTCGTCCCACTTCCACCAGATTTGTCACCATGACGATGGAGGCGGAGTTTTCCTGCCACACCATCCTCCAGAAGTCCCTGACCGTCTCCTGCATGGGTCCTGACACACACACACACACACACACACACACATGTAAAACCACAACAAAGTCATCCCAGCGTCACCTAAAAATACCATCAAACATGTAACAAAAACACACAAACACAAGTACACACACAGGTACTTACACATCATCAATCCCTGATAGTAGTTTGGGGGGTTTGAGGTAATGGGGTCTTAAATTTGTCAGGGGGATTTCATACGGCAGTTCAGATTTAGGAGGCTGTGGTAATAGCCTTGCAGTCCGAAAGGACACCATTTACCAGGTGGCACACACACACACACACACAGACACACACACACACACACACACACACACACACACACACACACACAC
>NW_013952529.1:1430003-1431814 GCF_001266775.1 Austrofundulus limnaeus | reverse complement strand
CGTTTCATTAAAGAAGAACCCGTCCAGAAGACCTATACAATTTTTTTTTTCCTTTGATTTTTTACCTGGATTACTGAGATGCATCAGGGCATTTTTAATGCTAAGTTTAGTTTAGTTTAGTATTGATTAGTTCTAGTATTAGTTTTTTATAGTTTGAATAAACATATTTATCAATGCATCCTCCAGCTTGTGATGCTCCTGTGAGTTAACTAACCAGCAGATATTTGGTCACTGGTTAAATCAGTCCATTATAGCAACACCTTCTTAAAATACTTGTGTAACTCAATTTAGCCAACTAAAAACTTGAGCAAATATGTTAGGATGATGACAATAGTTGTCTCCAACCTGCTGCTACCTGTTTGTTTTTCACAGATCCACCTCTCAAAATAAATTGACAAACACTGAAACTAAGGATATTCTATTTTTAATTTCAGTTTTGTAAAAAGGTTATACAGTTTTAGTTATCGTTTTTTCATTTTATTACTGTTTTTATTAATTTTAGTTAACTAAAATGTTTTTTAAATTTCAGTTTTCATTATTTAGTTAGTTTTAGTGAACTATAATAACTCTGGTCCACACAGATTTAACGTAAACAGAAAAACATGGTTTTACTTCTCATAACTTCTGTTTCCTCGTGGATGAGAGGGAGCGAATGCAGCAGAGAGGTGATGACTGCTGTGGACAGGGCTTTTAGAGCTCCTTCAAAATAAAAGCTTAAGCAGATTCTAAATGGTTTTATCCTCGATCACTGAATCAATAAAATTATTATCATTTTGTAGCTGGATCCATTTAACAATATATACGGGACAGTTGTGCTCATAGGGTTACAAGATTTGTAGATGTTAATTAGCGTGTGTGTGTGTGTGTGTGTGTGTGTGTGTGTGTGTGTGTGTGTGTGTACTCACATCAATATAATTGGCGTTGATGTAGTCAGAGTGGGGGTCTCCATCCAGCAGCTGCAGTCGGACCCTGGTGTGATCGTCTGAGGGATCAGATAGCAGAAAAATACAACAGGCCTAAAGTTACTTTTACCCACAGATCGGAGAAGCTAACTGACTGAACGGGGGTCTCGCTATCAGGGGGAACAAAACGAGACAGAACAGAAGAAAGATCCAGCTTTGTCGGCAGTAGAGAGTAGAGACAGATATCACACCGTCGCCAAATATTCTGGTAAATAAAACCTTCTGATCAAAATAAAACTGTAGATATTAAACTAAATAAAGTTTTTTTTTTCATTTAACCTCTTAAGCTCCAAGGGGTTTTCTTGATGTTTTTGCTCTAAATCCCATACTGAAATATAACTGAGTATCTCAGCATTTACAAACTCTACTTAAATAATCTTGGTATCAAAATAAAGCAACACTTGGGATATTTTATTAGAAGTGTTATAATTAAAACAGCTGCTGTAGTTTTAGAGATATTGAGGATGGAAAATATATATATATATTTTTTTCCCACTCTCACCTGAATAATTCTTTCATTAGACAGTAAATAACATATATTAAACCATAATAAATCAGGCTAAAAACTCTTGGAAACATAAATCCACTTGTGAACATCACCTGTACAAACATTCAGGCTGCTAAAATTAACTGGAGCAAAGTTACAGAGGTTTTAGTAAAGAAATAATTTAGTGTTTAGTCATTCTGCACAGGACAGACCATGATGGTTCCATTAATAAATGTGAACAAATCTGAAGTTTTTATTTGCAAAAGTTATTTATTTTTTCTTACCTGCATTAAAAGACTTGTTATTAAATGTTTATACGTTTGAAAAATGATCCAAACATTTATTTGTCACCATATATATTA
>NW_013952529.1:1412481-1428733 GCF_001266775.1 Austrofundulus limnaeus | reverse complement strand
GTATTTACAGATTAGTTGTAACATTTTACAGATTAGTTGTAAAGTATTTACAGATTAGTTGTAATGTATTTACAGATTAGTTGTAACGTATTTACAGATTAGTTGTAACATTTTACAGATTAGTTGTAACATTTTACAGATTAGTTGTAAAGTATTTACAGATTAGTTGTAACATTTTACAGATTAGTTGTAAAGTATTTACAGATTAGTTGTAACATTTTACAGATTTGTTGTAAAGTATTTACAGATTAGTTGTAACGTATTTACAGATTAGTTGTAAAGTATTTACAGATTAGTTGTAACGTATTTACAGATTAGTTGTAACATTTTACAGATTAGTTGTAAAGTATTTACAGATTAGTTGTAAAGTATTTACAGATTTGTTGTAAAGTATTTACAGATTTGTTGTAACGTATTTACAGGTTTGTTGTAATGTATTTACAGATTTGCAACAATCCCATTTTGTACAGTTTGTTGACTTTATGATTACACTGCCTGCCATTTGAACTGTGTTTGGTGAATGTAAACATAACTAAAGTCTGGCTAAAGATGAAATGTAGCAAAATGCTACCTAAAAGCAGCAAAACATGCACTAAAAGCTAAAATGAAAAGAAGCTGTTTTCAAAGAGAACAATGTTTCTGAAGGAATCAAAGATATTTTAATGTGTTTATCTGGAGTAAACATTTGTATGTAAAGTAAAAAATCCGAGCACCCGTTTTCTGAATGTTTTGATAAATGGATGACTCAAACAATACAAAGTATTCAAGAGGAGTTAGAAATAACAGAGAAAAGAAAATAACTGATAAATAATCATATTAAGGGTGACTCAGCTGCTGACTCAGCATTCACACAAAGAGCAGCATCAATCCTGGTTCTTCTCAGGCTCTTTATTTGTTCTCCGGTGAACGGAACCGTGCTGAACAGGTGGTAGTAAGAGTTTTCATTTAATAATTTATTTAAAAAAGAAAATGTTTTCCAGACATTTTTTATGATCTCACGTTTTACTGAGAACGGAGATAAATCTGTACGAGTGCCAACTTTAATAAAAATGAACAAAAGGAGTTTTAGCACACGCTCTGCAAATTGGCAAGTGTCTGAAACAGAAGCTGTGTTTTTATCAGGAACAAAACAAATATTCTGTCTAACGTTAAAGATGTTAAAGGTCAGAAAACATCTGTGGTTTTCACCTGAGCTCTAATGCCCCCCAACAGGTGTGTCAAACAACCAGAATCTGATGTTTTTTTTTCTGCTGCTCCTCTTTGAATCTCAATTATTTTGTTCTGGGCTCTAACAGTCATCCAGAATATTAGGATGCACATGAGAGTGATTGCACGTAATGGCAGGAAGTCATTAAGTTTAGTCGTGTCATAGCAACAGCAGGTAATTGCAGATGAGGTGGGCCTGATTTAGTCTGATTATCTCTGGTTTGTTCCCCGTCACCTACGGTCTTTGGCTGCTTGCTTAATGTTTCTTTTTTCTTTTTCTTCTTCTACCGCCCCCGCTGTGAGATAATATGATAATGTGAAGAAAACAAGAGCCGAGGAGTGGTGAGGAAGAAGAGGAGCAGAAACTGGGAAATGTAAGGTGAGCTGGCTCATATTAAAAACACAAAACCGTAAAGAAAGAATGTGACTTAAACATCCCTTCCTGTGACGTCACTGATGAGAAAAGTACTTTGCTTCCTTGTTTTTTACAGTTTATAACCGTAAAATTCAGTTTTATCCATTTTGAATCAAAACGTAACTTTTTGCAGGAATGTTGTTCAGCAGCAGTTTTTCCATCTTCTCTGTGCTCCGTCACTCGTCGCCGCGGTGATGATGCCTGAGCAATTATTCTGTCAAGTAGGCGTTAATTTTTTTTTTTTTTTAGCTGGGTGAACATCTTAGACTGGATGTGTCAATTTCCTACTCAGGCTGGCCTCAAAGGGAAGTTACCAGTGGAGCAAAAATAACGATAAGCAGAAGAAAATTAAAGGGATAAATAAAATAAAACATGTTTTTTTAAAAGTAAAACCGGGGCTGGGCGGTATGACCTCAAATTCATATCAGGTATAAATTAAATCTCTTCACAGTAACGGTATATATCGCGGTAGAAAATTATCATAAAAAGCAAAGATAACGTCATTTTTAGAGCATTTATTTAGCAGAAAACTGTCATCATAATCAAACTCAGCATTTTTAGTGCAAATGAACATAACAGAAGTACAAAACAATGTTTTATACATTTTGCAAAATGGTTTCAAACAAAAATATTTCTAAATTTTCAACAATATCAAAGCAAAGTGGATGTTATAACCAGAACTTCAAGTAAAATTAGTCATTTAGACATAAAAACATTTTAAGTTGGCCAAAATGTTACAGTGTGACAGGACCTTCAGGGGCTTAAAGTGCCTGTGACATGCCTGTCCATCAAATACTAAAAGTCAAAGAAAACACATTTTATATAAGAAACCTTGCATAAAACATGTGATTTTACCCATTTTGTCTCAAAAATGGCAAATTTTATTTTGAACTTGGCTCAGCCAAAGTGCAACAAGAAGTGACATCAGAGGGGAACTCTAACAGAACTCTGTATTTTATTTGAAACATTATTTGAACTCTGACTCGTCTTCATCTCTCTGATAGTGAATCAAAAATAATCTAAAGAAACATCAGATTCTTCTCAACAGTCTGTCGTTTGCTATTTTATCAATGCTTTGTTCCATGCAGACATTCCCCTTTGACATCACTTCCTGTTTCTTCACATGCAAATATCTCAACAACTGTTCATCTCAGCAGCGGGAAATTATTTTTCCAATAATGCGTTTTATATTTATTTTAAAAATTTCATGTCACAGGCACTTTAAGGTGCACATAGTCCTGTCATAAAACCATTTCAGATAACTGGAATGTAAGTGTGGTGAAGTCAAATAAATATAATATCTGCCTGCCATACAGTGAGCTTTTGCCTGCTGAACTTATCGGCTGCTGCTCTGCTGCCTCATCAGCAGAAGCTGACTCATTATCAGGATGGATTTATGACTGAACGAACGCCCATGTCTTTTTTTATCCTCTCTGTGCTTAACAATACATAAAAACAAGTTTTTTTCTCCGACAACTTGGGTGTGAAAAACTACAGTTGTTGAAGCTTCACTCTACTTGACGTGCGGCATAAATTTTCTACAGCGGGAGGAGGAAATTTTGAAGATTTATTCTCTCTACACGCGTTTTAAATCTCTATTTCTTCATTTATTTTCAGAATATTTCAAACTCGTCCTGCTCAGGTGTCTCTGCACTCACAGCCCTGTTGACACAGGTGTGATGACGTAATGATGATAGGACAATAGAGGGTAAATTTCTACAGTAGGCCAACTTCATATTATTTCTACCGTCTATCACATATACCGCACATTAATTTTTATTACAAAACGGGTCCTTTGAAGAACTCAGACCCTGAATTTGGACACAACCTGACCACACCTCCTCGCTCATCCCCACACTTGCCTCTCTGTGTCTCTTGGCCCCGCCCACTTTGTGGGAATTGTTCCAAATTGGGGCGGGGTTAGTTGCACTTTAACACTAAAGTGAAGTCCAACAGATTAAATCACAGAATGTGCTGCAGCTCTACCACCATCTAATCCTCATGGATTGGTCTGAAGAGTTTTTCTGGGATCAGGCTGAGACTCTTCAGTGCTCGTGTCGAGTGGCCTCTGCGATGCCAGCATGACTCCACTCCACCGCTAGGAGATCCTGTCATCAGCTTCAGCTCGCTCACACTTCCCGACTCCCTGTTTCACATGCTGCATGTAAAAACAAACACAGCGGGAGCTCGTCTGCCAGCCGTCTGCTCACTTCCTCTTTATTCTGACTTTCTACCCTTTTCTTTCTCCATTCTGTCTGCTCCTCTCCCTCTGCTGTGCTCCTCCCTGCCTCCCTCCGTCTCGCTCCTCCAGGCAGCAGTAATTACACAGGGCTGGAGTCGGTGGCTGTCATTACAGGAGAGCAACAGATACGAGGCTGGAAGGGAGGAGGGGTCCTTTTCTCTGCTCTCTGCCCAGGGAGGGGAGCTTCTAATTGGGCTGAAATGGCAGGAGCTACTAGCTCCCAAACACTGCAGATCTGGACCCGGGCCACAGGTTTGAAGAGGCTGACAGCACGCTGAGTGGGTACGACGGCAGAGAGAGGCGAATAATGGGATATTTCTTTTAATTAGTCGAAGATGTGTGCATGAATGAAGAATACAGCAAACTTAAAGTTAACATAAAATGTTAAAAAAGAGATTTTTATCTGCTTTGGAGCATTCATTTCAGTGAAAACAATAAGTTTACTTTCCTTAGAGTGGCCTACACCTAAAATAAGACAATATTTTCTCACACATTTTTGTTTTATTAGTGGAAAATTAATTCCAGCAGTTACAGAGCTGTGCAAAAGTTTTAAACCAGTCCTTTATTTTTATTCCAAGCACTCAAGCTTTTCTGTACGGAGCCCGCAAGGTGACATGGGTTTTTTTTTCTTTTGCGTTCCCTCGCAATAATTTTGCGTTCCCTCGCAATACCTTTGCATTACCTCGCAATACTTTTGCATTACCTCGCAATACCTTTGCGTTCCCTCGCAATACCTTTGCTTTCCCTCGCAATACCTTTGCGTTCCCTCGCAATACCTTTACGTTCCCTCGCAATACCTTTGCGTTTCCTCGCAATACTTTTGCGTTCCCTCGCAATACTTTTGCATTACCTCGCAATACCTTTGCATTACCTCGCAATACCTTTGCGTTCCCTCGCAATACCTTTGCGTTCCCTCGCAAAACTTTCGCGTTCCCTCACAATACCTTTGCGTTACCTCGCAATATCTTTGCGTTCCCTCGCAATACCTTTGCGTTCCCTCGCAATACCTTTGCGTTCCCTCGCAATACCTTTGCGTTCCCTCGCAATACCTTTACGTTCCCTCGCAATACCTTTGCGTTCCCACGCAAATGTTTGATTTGTATATGGACTAAATTAAATCTGATTTTTATTTTGAAATATCCGGTTACCAAAACAAGATGTGTCGCCACAAGTTCGTGACATTGACATTGATGTTGCGTGACTGCACTGTGTTAAAATATCAGTATATGACATACTTCCATGTGTGTCTGTGTGATATATTCATTCTGAAGCTGAATTAAAGCAGTAGGCRAACMRGCTAATGGTGAACATGTGAGTTTGTTAATAAACCAGCAGCACAACAGTGATGAACTACTTTTGCYAGGGAATGCAAAAGGTATTGCGAGGTAACGCAACACTTTGCGTGGGAATGCAAAAAGAAAAAAAATTCCCCATGTCCCCTTGCGAGCTCAGTATTTCTGTACCTCACCTTCTAATGACAGGAATTTAAGAAATGTTTCAAAATAGAGCTGCTACTGGTGTCTGCAATCTTCTGAGTCGAGCATTTCATAGTTAAGAATTGAGACAAATGCACATTGCGTGAAGCAGGCCAGAAGAATTTTGAGGTTGCTCTGGAAATGCCATCAAACCCGAAGAAATTCAACCAGTAAATTTACGCCGTTTTACAGACCCGATGCAAATGTTCTACAATGATTTGTGTTAAACTTTCCTTTAGCATCATGGCTGAGATTTTTAATAAATATCTAAGATATTAATCTGCTTTTTGAGCTTATTGAATATTTATGTTTATATATTTATTTTTGATATTTTATAAATGCAAATTTGCAAAATTTGGGTCAAACTTTGCAGAGTGTCATATTAAAACTAGAACTGCAAAGCAGTTACGACCGGGGTCCAAGCCCATTTAAGCATGTCATCTTTGGCTCATGTCGTCTCCAGCATCCTGTCGACCTCGTGTATCACAGATTACTGACATGATGGGAAGTTTTTATGAGGTCTATTTGATGAACTTGTGTCATAGCATCTTTTGAGCTCCTTCTCCATGGGTGTGCCTAGGCCTGATACAATAAACAATAAATTAATTAATCGTATGATAAATTAAATTGAGGAAGATAAATTAAAATGAAGACTATATTTTTTATTTGCCTACTTTTTTTGGTTCTCTTCATGTCTCCCTCTTTTTTTACTTCTTAGCTTAGAGAGGAGTGAACTCTGGTGTCAGGTATTTGCCAGGTGCATGGTCTCTAACCTCTGTAGAATGAGAGCTAGTGAACAGGGATTTAAAGAAACCAGAGGAGCATCTTCAGTTTTCTGACACCTTCTTACAGCTGGTGATGCCTTGGGATTGCCAAAAGTCGTTTTTCTTTTTACACTGTTAATTTTAATGTAAACTTCCGTAAACAGGGGTTGTTATACCATTTTATTAGTTTAAACTGGTCTCCAACGATATTATCGTTTATCCCAATAATTTCTGGAACAATTTATTGTCCAGTAAAATTTGTTATCGAGACAGGCCCAGGTGTGCCTATGTATTTTCTTGCAATTTGTTTCTCTAGGTAATCCCCAAGAGTTGCAGCCCAGTGAAGTAGTGCCCTGAGAAACAGGAAATCCTCCATCAAAAAGCTGACACAAGACCTGAGAGGTGAATCAACCTTCAGCTGATTATCTACATGCCACCTCTTGGTCCTATTTCTAGTTCAAATTCAGGTCAAAACCCAGACCTGGTTCTAAGGTCTCAATTCTCTGGGATGATGCTCTTCTCACTTCATGCCTAAATATTCACTGCCCTACAACTCTGCTTAGTGAAACAGAGTTTTTACTCCAGAAATCTGTAGGTCAGTCTGTGATCCGGTTACCTTTGTGACCAAGATCTGGTTTTGTAAGTAAATAAAAGCACAGGGAGTGCACACAGTCTGACGCCGACATCAGAGGCATCAGACAGAAGAAACAACAAAGCCATCAGAAGCTGAGGTGTCCAAGGGCAAAAAGTCACAAAACCATTACTCATTAATGAGCTCCTATCCTCGGCTGAGTCTTCTTCTCTTCATAACCTCGCACCCCCTCCCTTTTCTTTTCCTGTCCCTCTCTAACTCGCTGCTTTTACTTCGGCTCCATCTTCTTTGAAATTCTTGTCATTACCCCGATAGCCGCCGTGAAAAAAGTTTTGTTGGCAAGAACTTGTTAACTTGAGGGGGTCCTGAAAAGGCCAAACAAAATTGTTTTTTATCTTGGACCGACTGGCAGAGGCAGCCAAATGTAGCAGAGAGCTGCAATTTGGAGGAATCGTATCAGATTGCATGTAGTGAGAGGCTGCAGACAAAGTAACGGAGACACCGGTGACTAATGATGGCTGCTGTCCACAACTGAGAGGAGGGTCTGTTTTCAGCCTGAATTCAGGGTCAAAGGTCATGATATGCTACAATAAACTATTAGTAAAATATCTTCTACACCATTAGTTCCTAAACCTTTTATTTTACCTCCCAGAAAATCACAGTGGCAGAAAGGTGGGACCCCAAATCTGTGGCTACAGTTTCAAACATTACCATCTGAACCAACACATTTTTAATCTACCTTCCCCAAAAACCCTCGCAATTTACTCAAACTGAGCAAATTTATGTACCTACTTGGATTTTGAGTCTTTTTGTCACTTATCTGTTAGAATTTGTTGTAAACGGTGGAGTGAAATGTCAAGTGAACATTAAACCAATCCCTGCTCTAAACCAAAGAAAGACCAGTCCTTTGTGGTGTGGGGAAAAAAAATAAAAAGAACTTGGCAGCAAAAATATTATCTCACTGAAACGTTGATGGATTTGCTTTTGTTTCCAGGACTGCTGAAGAAAAAAGCTGTGCTGCTGATACTGAAAATAAACCTTATCAAGCTCCTCCAGATGTTACAGCTGTTTGAGCTCGGAAGAAAATATAGTTTAACTTGGTCTCTGTTGTAAAAATGTTGTGGTTTTAGCTGCTTTAAGTGTACAAAAAAGAAAAGATCTGCTGGAGACGGGGCTTTGTAAATCATTATGTCCGTTGGGTGAAGTTTTACGGTACTGGAGACATTTCTGCACAGAAAAATATTTTAAACTGAAGGAATTGCATTTCCTGCAAAAATGCTAGTTTGAATTGTTCTTGCTGAAAACATTGAAAGCTGATGAAATTGAGCTGAAAATAGTTAATAGCAAAAGAATGCGAGTTCAATTTGCCTCAATTTATTTTATGTCCAAAATTTTATATTTTTAATTGTCTATTTTTGTTATTGTTTATGTTAAAAACATATATTTTTGTGTTGATAAGCCTGAGTGGTCTGTTGACTGACCTTTGTATTTGTTCAAATAATTGTTATGGGCAGGTTACAATATAAAATGTTTGTTATAATCATGTCTTGTGATTATTTAACAGGAGTTTTGCTTTTAAACTGTAAGTGTATTTAATTCAGTTATGTTAGTTATGATKGTTTAGTTATGATGTAAATACAATAAAAATTAAACCAAGGTTTAGAATAATTATCATTTTAATCCATACATTGGTAACGTCTGTCTGGGCCTCGTGTCACTTTATGTTCAACAAATTGGGCCCCGAGGTGAAAAAGGTTAAGCTCCTCCTCAGCAGAGACACCAGTGCAGCTCTCCCGCCTCTCTGCAGAAAACTTTGCATCTGCAAACATTTTCCGTTGCTTTACTCTAACTTTAATTGTCTCCATAAACAGCCGGAGCTTCTGTTTAACAGATGAATAATAGACGGTCACGCTAACGAGACAAAAAAAAAATACTGAACAAGATGTTGAACATCCTCTCCTTCCTCCTCATTTCTTCTCCTCTCAGTAGCCACTAAGAAGGAATTGTGTCCGTCACAGATATACTTAATCAGTTAACTCCCCGTGGAGCTGCACTCACACACACTCTGCTGTCAGCCCGGCTCGAGGCATTAGAAAATGTAATAGCATGTGTGATGGAGTGTAAGCGGAGTGGAAGTGTGTTCATTCTTCACGTCTTTAAACATGAAGAACATCTTCAGGGTTTGTGTCGACAGATTCCCTTTGAAGTATTCCAGCTGTTTCTGCTGCTCACATAATGCGTGTGTGTTGGTGCTGCGTGTGTGTGTGTGAATGTGTTGGAGGGTGTTTTGGTGTTTAATAGCCTGTTTAGTCCAGAGCTGCCAGCAGCCGATGTGTCAAACAAACCCTGACACACACAAACACACACCTAAAGATGTGTTTCCAGCTGTTTGAGAGGCTGTCAGGACAGAAAGGGAGCGACAGACAGATGAAAGAGGTGAAGAGGGGGAAAATGGCAGCAGATTTATACTTGAAAAGACACACTGCAGAGCTGTCCGCCCTTATCCAGCAACACTGCACTGATAAGGAGTTCATTTTAAAAGTAGGAAAAATAAAAAGTGACCGGAATCCAGCTTCCTCTTTTCTACACTGATGGTTTCCAGGGATGAAAAAAAAGGAAAAAACTTCAAGAACTTATTCTGTTTGCTTTACATACCGTATGTAAGGGTTGTAAAACATCTGATTATTCAAGTTAAAATGATGCAACTGTTTCCGCAGCTTCACTGGATATTAAAGCAGGGGTTCTTAACTTTTTTGACCTCAGGGCCCAATTTATTAAACATAAAGAGACACGAGACCCAGTCAGACATTACCAATGAATGGATCAAAATGATAATTATTATAAGTCTTGGTTTAATTTGTATTGTATTTGCATTATAACTAAATAAAATACACTTACAGTTTAAAAGTTAAACTCCTGTCAAATAATCACAAGACATGATTATAACAAACATTTTTATATTGTAACCTGCCCATAACAATTATTTGAACAAATACAAAGGTCAGTCAACAGACCACTCAGGCTTATCAGCACAAATATATTTATCTTTTAACATAAACAATAACAAAAACAGACAACTCAATAAATAAAACTGTGGTCATAAAATTAATGCATTTAAAATATTTCAAATAATAAAAAAAAACCTGTAAAAATAAATTTGATAAAGTGAAAATGAAAATAAAGCCTTTTTAAACTTTTGCTTGGTAGAACCAGAAGCTGCTCTTCATATTAGTGACAAACTTTGGTGTTTTTTGATGAGTTACCTTCATTTTTGCCCCTACTTTTCATTTAAAATAAGTTTCCATTTTCGGCAGGTTTTTAAGGTTCTTCTTCTACATATTAAAAAAGTTGTTAAACATCTGAGTGGTGCACTACTGCTACTAGTGGTGAGAAACTATATTGCACCTTATTCAAAATCAATTTGTTCTGTTTATTTATTTTATTTTTTCAGTGATGTTTGGTCAACGCACAGAAACAGCTGCACTGATCAACATGAAATTTGGCAAGAACATAGAAGAGTCCAACCTACACTGCACCAGACAACGGTTTTATGGTAGACCCCATATTTAAGGAGGGGGCTCCATCTGAAAAGGGGGGTCTGGATATACAAAAATGCTTACAACTGTAAAACTATTCAACATAGGAGCTTCAGATTTTTTTGTTGTCGTTTACCTCTGATGAAGGGCATCAGGGCCACCACTATGTAGTGTCTAGTTTAACTTTTAGTTATTTGAGGACAAGCTAGTAATAGGATGTTAGAATGAATGACAAAAGCAGTTATTAAGAGAAGTATGAAACATTTTTAAAAGCATAAATCTATAAAACCCTAAACTAAAACTCTCCATCAGGACGTTTCAGTGACCAGTTATCTGTGGTGAACTGAAGACGTGCACAGCTGATGACGCACGCCACCATCAAAATGTGAGCAAAGCCTGGCATGAGGCCTGCTTCCATTAATCCTCCTCCTCCCACTCACAGCCAGGTTCTGATAATCTGAGAAACATCATCTCTTCTCATTAATCTAACAGCTGCAGAATATTACAGGAGGAAGTTATCTGGACCCTAATGGCCGACCGATAACGGACTCGTTGAGGATCTGTAAATTAATTAGATGAAGCGAGCTCAACTCGCTTCTGATTGAAACTCAGATACGCATGAAATGATGAGAAGCACAACCTGATTAATCTGTTGTTCAGTTCTGGACCGAGGCTGATCCGGCAGATTGAACCTGACGGGTTAAACCCAGTGAATGTACTGACAGCGCCGCGTCTTGTTCACCCTGATTCATTCATCAATTCATCATCAATTAATTATTACAGACTGTCAGCAATCACAGCTCATCATTACTACTTAACATCAAACTGTGTACCGCCTGAAGTTTTACCACATAAAACTTTAATCCTTCACCGTCTAATCAAAGATAATTCACTTTTAAAAGTGCTTTTTTATGGTCTCTATCTGCAGATAAAAAGATCAGAATTACAGTTTTTCTGGTATTCTGTTATAAAATCTTTGACACCCCCAGCTGTTCTTTTAAGATGAACAATGATTAACAGCAATCTTCATCAACAGCATCAATAACACCCCCCCGGCAGAAAAATCAGACTAATTATCACCATTATCTATGTGCACCCCCCTACTGAGAGCTGGAACTGAAATGATTTCAGCTTCATGTGGATCCGGGGGGCTGGGGGGTGGGGGGCAGACACACACACATCCATCATCAAGCTCTGAATCTTTTCTTCATTTATTTAACTGTCAAAATTTCGCAAAATGTTATTTTTGTTCGAAAAGACATCAGTGAGAAACTGAATTTTCTGGACCGTAGAGTCGTTCTAATAAAGCCGTTTACTAAAATAATTTTACAAAAATTGAGTTTAAAATTAAAAAATGGAAAATATAGGGCTGGGTGGTATGACCACAAACTCATATCACGGTATAAATTTAATCTCTTCACAGTAACGGTATATATCGGGGTAGAAAATGATCATAAAAGACAAAGATAATGTCATTTTTAGAGCATTTATTTGGCAGAAAACTGTCATCATAATCAAAGCCAGTAGTTTTGCTGTAGTGCAAATAAACATAACGGAAGTACTAAAGAATGTTTTATATATATTATAAAACGGTTTCAACAACAAACAAAAACATTTCTCAAATTTTCAACAATAAAATAAAGTGGATGTTATAACCAGAACTTCAATTAAAATTAGTCATTTCGACATAAAAACATTCTAAGTTTGCATAAGTTGTCTAAAATGTTACAGTGTGACAGGACCTTAAGGGGTTTAAGCTGCACATAGTCCTGTCATAAAACAATTTCACATAACTGGAATGTAAGTGTGGTGAAACTAAATAAATGTAATATCTGCTTGCCATACAGTGAGCTTCTGCCTGCTGAACTGACCCGCTGCTGCTCTCAGAGCAGAACTGTTACACTAACAAGATGGATTTATGACTGAACGAACGTCCACATCTTTTTATCATCTCTGTGGGAAACAAAACATAAAAAACAAGATTTTTCTCCGAAAACTTGGGTGTTAAAAACTACGGTTGTTAAAGCTTCGCTCTGCGCGACGTGCAGCAGGAGGGAGGAAATGATGTCAATTCAATTCAAAAATACTTTATTGATCCCAGAGGGAAATTAGGTATCATCACACGATGTAACTTTTCTACAGCAGAAGGGGAAATTTTGAGGGTTTATTCTCTCTATATGTGTTTTAAAACACAATTTCTTTATTTATTTTCAGAATATTTCAAACTCCTCCTGCTCAGGTGTCTCTGCACTCACAGCCCTGTTGACACAGGTGCGATGATGTAACTGACGACAGGACGGTAGAGGGTCAATTTCTACTATAGGCCAACTTCATATGGTTTCTACTGTCTCACATATACTGCACAGTCAGTAAAGAAATGCATGAAAAATGTGAGCCATCATATCGAAATGAGGATTAAGTTAAATTAGGTCAAAATGACCTAATTACATTTTCAGATTCTTGGCTTTAAAAGCTACATTTTGATACCTGGATCATTCTGATATCATAATTAAATCCATATATATGACTTAATTTGTCTTGTTGGTTACAATAATACATAAATATTTGGTCTGAATCCTAATTTTATGTCATTTTAATGAGGAATWTTTGATGTCGTTATAAAGAGGAAACCTCAAATTATATRTGAATATTGAGATTTCCCAGGTAAAAAGAAACAAAACTTTGCTAACTCACAGGGAAAATCTTAAAATTTTAAGACGTTTTTCCTCAAAATCAGTTTTTTGCTGCTACTGCTCAAAAAAGTGCTTCAGAATTTTGTTTTATGGTTAAATTTCAGACAGTTCATTCAAATGATACATTAATAAGGCTTTTATTCATTATGTTTCGACAAAATACAATTTTTGTTAACATTTAAGTCAAAACACTATATTTGCCTTTTTCTCCATGTACCACTGTTGGACTTAATCCTCGTTTCGATGTGACGGGTCAAAAATATTGGTTAAAACACAGAATTAAATTGTGTTTTATGACTTAACAAGGTGAAAAAACATGTTTTATTTTAGCTTTTCCAAAATCTAGACGCATGTTAATCAATACCTTTGGTGTTCATCAATATTGGAAGTATTTATTTGTTTCACACTAAACTTTAGCTCTGCTTTGGGATAAACTGTGACGCCAACTTGAAAGCCGGGCCTTAACGTCCGTCCTCAGTGGGTGGGTTTCACTGATGAGGCGGCTGAAGGGGAACAGATCCCCTCGAGCCAGTTTGGCAGATCCTCTGGGATGAGCGGAGGCTGTTATTACAACAATATTAATTCCACTGGGTAATATTGGCTGCCTACGTAAAAAAGCACCAGCTCTTTAGTTCTTACACATATAAAAATCTAAAGTGTTTGTTTCATTGTGTTAACTAATAAGAAATAATTATTGCAAAATAGAAATGTTAATATTCAAAACAGGAATGAGCTTCTGTAAGCTTGTGGGTGGAATAATTGTGCAGCAGTGTGAAGGCTGCAGGTAGGACTATCATTCACTGATGTGTATGTTCCTACAGTGTGTGTTTTATTTGTGTGACTGTGTGTGTGCATCAGCTTGAGGGATGCTAATATTTGTTGTGGTTCTTTGGTCAAACACTTCAGAGGAGTTGTTGGTATTCTGACTTCAGAGCAGCTCAGCAGACGTGCTGCAGATGGGAGGGGCAGGGAAGTACAGCTGAATACAAAATTAACACAAACACACTTGGTTTAACTTTTTTTATATATATTAATTCTCCATTCTTGCTTTGTTCGGTGCACACAAGAGATAAACTCATCACTTTTTTCTCAATGTGCAAACAAACAATGATGTAACCTGTGCTGGAATGAGAAGCAGCAAGATGAATGTGATTGTGTTTGAAACACTCAGAGGTGTAACACAGCTCTGCACAGACCGACTGCTCCCATGAATGTCACTGCACAGAACTGGGCTCAAATTAGAAAACGGAAAGGATAATCAAGATGTAGACGTGTGGAAAACATAAAAACAGGTGATGAGAGGAGCTGAGATGATACATGCAACATGCAAACAGAAAAATACTGTTTATGAATTATATATATATATTAAAAAATCACCTTAATCTAGACATTTTAACTTTTTTCTAATAATCTTAGTTGTTTTTAGGATGCCTCAAGCTGCACTATAAATAAACAAACAAATAAACAAATAAATAAACAAATAAATAAATAAATATATAATAACTTTTAGATAAACTTAAATACTCTCAGTGTATCTACCTATATATCAGTGTGAGTCAAGAGCCAACTTTTATCTGAGTCTTTTCACTGTAAACACAAAGTTTGAAGCACGTAAGAAGTGAAGGTAAGAGAGGAAAAACTGACCTTAAAATAAATGTGTTTATAGAAAATAATAAACCAGAATGGAGGCAGGTCAGACAATTATATCTACAAACACTCTGAGTGCCAATAATAACTTTTATCGAGGTAATTCTCTGAAGTAAGAGTGTTTTCCTGGATTTAAATCCATCTCTTCTCTGAGAGAAAAAGAAAAGTTCGAGCAGCTGAACAAGTATGGAATAAAAATCAGGTTCTAATTACATACGAGGCAGTATATTGTTCTCAACAGAAACTTACTGGAGAGAAAATCAAAAGTCACCAGAGTTAAATGAATTGAAGACAATAAAACAGCAGACGGCTTGCTTGTGTGCTGGAAATGCATTCTGCTCGATACCGGAACCGCTTCATTTTTCTGAGCTTTACTGTGCAATATTTCCACAGAGGGAAGAAATGAGGCTGTGTGAGCAAATCAATGGGCAAATCAATGATCATTACAAATATGCAGGTTAGACAGATTGTTTTTGGATTTTTAATCATATAAACACAATTGTGTGAGGGTGGAGTGTGTGTTACTTTTTATTTGTAGTTCCAGAGGAAATAAGACTCATTTAGACACTAAAGTAATTTTCATTACAGCTGTCCAAAACTAACCATGCAGACGTTTTCATCATTTAAGTTGAACAATAATGCATTTTTCTTTGTCAAACACAAAGAACTACACGTACCAGGGGTGTTATCTACTCATAAAACCTGGTCAACATCAGAACTAACCCTAACCCTACAGCCATCATCCCCAAAAATCTGACCAACAGTTTAAAGCAAAACTATAGATTTTATCAAACCTAAAAACATGGACCACCAAACCCAGCTACAGCTACTCACTTAACCACAGATTGATCTTGGTTGATGCCTATTTACAATTTAAAAACAATTATCCAACCTCAGACTAGTTTTAAATTAACCAACTCATCCGTAACGGATCAATCAATTAACCAATCAACCAAACAACCACTCAATTAAGCACCAACCAACAAACTATTCAACAAACCACCAAACAAACAGTCAATTAACTACCAACCAACAAACTAATTCAACCACTCAACAACCAACCAACCAGCCAATTAACTACCAAGCAAAAAAGTAACAAACCACCCCACAACCAACCAACCAACCAACCAACCAGCCAGCCAGCCAGTTAACTACCAACAAACAAACTAATTAAACCACCCAACAACCAACGAACAAGCCAATTATCTACCAACCAACAAACTAATTAAACCACCCAACAACCAAACAACCACTCAATTAACCACCAACCAACAAGCTATTCAACAAACCACCAACCAACCAGCCAATTAACTACCAACCAACAAACTAATTAAACCACCCAACAACCAACCAACCAGCCAATTAACTACCAACCAACAAGCTATTCAACAAACCACCAACCAACCAACCAGCCAATTAACTACCAACCAACAAACTAATGAAACCACCCAACAACCAACCAACCAGCCAATTAACTACCAACCAACAAACTAACAAACCACCCAACAACCAACCTACCAACCAACCAACCAATCAATTAACCCCAAACCAAGAAGCCAATTAACTACCAACCAACAAACTAATTAAACCACTTAACAACCAACCAACCAATTAACCACCAACAAACAAACTATTCAACAAATCACCTAACAACCAACCAACCAACCAACCAATTAACCACC
>NW_013952529.1:1408644-1410386 GCF_001266775.1 Austrofundulus limnaeus | reverse complement strand
GGCTGGGGAGAGGGAGGTCTGGGCCTCCCTTCTGAAGCTGCTGCCTCCGCGACCCGACCCCGGATAGGCGGAAGAAAATGGATGGATGGATGGATGGATACAAAAATTCAAACCATTATTCAGCCATTATTTGATCTCGTGACATTCTTCAACTGAAGGACTAAGAGTAAAATAAGTAAAAAAAACAAACTTTTTACATAAATGTAAATATCTAGTAAGACTTTTTTCCTTCTGCTGAATTATAAATGACCATATGGGAAGGCTGTTCTAAGAAGTGAAGGATGAGAAGGAAAAGAAACGAGGAAAAAAGAGGAAGGAAATCAAGGCAGATGCTTGTAAGGAGGAAACACTTGTGAGTTTTGCCTCAACCCATAAACTGTCAGAGGCAATCAGAGAGCAAGAACAGATGGACAGAAAGAAAAGGAAGGAAAGGTGAGAACACAGAAAAGGACAGAAGAGTTGCAGGAAAATGTTCGGAACTTTTTCGGTAACGCAAAAAATGTTTTTATTTCATATAAATAAACAAAGACGGTGAGTAATGAACAGAAATAAGAAAAAAGCATAAAAAGAACAAAAGAGGTTGAAAGATAAATATTTACTGAGAAGACTTCTGATAAAACAGATGAAAAGAAATGTAGGATGAGGGGAGAAAAGAAAGAGGAAGAGCAGCGAGCAGAGGACAGGAGGCCGGCAGATTAACATTTATTCAGTGTGCTGAGGGGATTTCAAACATGGCATCAAGCGTTTGTGTTTGGCAGATGGCCGGAGGAAGAGTGTGTTAACACTTCAACTCAAATCAGCTCTTTCCAAACTGTTCCAGAGAGAGACGGAGAGAGGTGGCAAAAAAAGAAAAACTGCACTGGTGTGTGTGTGTGTGTGAGGAGGGAAATAACCTCACAGGGATACAACAGTCATCCTAACTGCCTTCCAAAGGATTTATGGGGGAGAAAGATGGATGTTGGTGGAAATCTCACCGAGCCAGGCCAAACATTCAGGTCCTTTCGTGGTGATCTGCTCAGGGCTCAGAGTATTTGCTTGGGTTAGAGGTGCAGTGATGAGATGCAGATCAAATTTACTGTAGATGCAACAAGATCCCACTTTAAGGAACAAACAAAGATGTCACACGAAGACCTTCTTCTGTGAGGTTTCACTATAAACGCTGCTTGATGTTATTTGTTAAGCAGAAATGTATTTGTCTATATCAAAAAAAAGGTTACACAAAAGAAAACTAAACCTGTAACTCACTGAGCTGAGTGTTTGTGACTGAATTAACAGCACGCGATTGGTAAAAGTCTTTCCAACATGTTTGCAATGGTTCTAAATTTCCTCACGCTGCAGGAATTGTAATGTCTTTTAAAATTTTGCAAGACAAAATTAATCTCCAAAGAGAAAAGATGTGGGCGTTTCAGACCTACATCAAACGAGTTGTTGTGAGTCAAAAGTATGAAAAATGAGAGAGAACTTTGAAATTGTTGGTGACCAAACATAAAATGTGCGCAGCCAGGAGTATCATAAACCAAATAAGCTGTGAAAAAAAAAACACTGGTTGTTTAAAACACAGCTGCGTTCGGGGTGCCATTTGTACCTGATTACACGGTTAGCATTTGTTAAGTGTCAATGCTAACTGTTGCTAATCGCTAACACTGCTGACGATGGTAAAATCTAAATTCAAAATGTCCTGATGCATCTCAGTAATCCAGGTAAAAAAAAATCAAAAAGAAAAAAATTGTATAGGTCCTCTG
>NW_013952529.1:1402033-1406519 GCF_001266775.1 Austrofundulus limnaeus | reverse complement strand
ATATATATATATTAGGGCTGTCAAATGATTAAAAATGTTCATGTATATGTATGTATGTATATATTTTTTTAACTTGGCGCACTTTAGCTGTATAACTCGGTCACTTGGTCTCAAACATTTGGCGTTAGAGGTGACTGTAACAAAAATTAGCATTATTCTTGCAATTTTTTCCACAACTTTGAGGGACATTTTTTCCTCTAACTGGTCTCCCAGCTGATGCAGCGCAGTAAGACAGGACCTTTGGATGTTTAGCTAGCAGCTAAGCTCTAATCAAAATGGGATGACTTGGCTTTTGTTTAAAACTAACACCAAGTTTACACATCTGCTACCAAATCTCCATGTCAAACAGCACGAGGCAGAGCTCCCAGCACCGGGCTTTGTGCAACAACCGTTGGCCTGTTCTGTTTTAACCTAGCTGGGAATTAAAATGGTAACAAGAATAAAGCTTTTTTAATATTAAATGCTTACACATTACAGATCTGAGCTTTAGATAAAAAAGTAAATCATTTGTTTTAAAAGGTGAAGTAAAGTTCAGCATTAATAAAACAACAAAAAAAGCAGCGTTTACCCATTTTCTGTAAGTCTGAGTCAATCTGGTTGTCTCACCACATTTCCATGTTCTAATAAAGACTTTGCACAAAGTCGTTTCCCCAAGGGCCTTTTAAAACATTTTCTCAAGAAAATGAGCCTTTGTACAATCACTGCAAGCAAGATGGACAGTTTCCATTACTAGGCCCTTGTAATTAAAGGATTTGTACTAATAGCAAATTTATCATAATTCCTGTTGGCCATCAAGTCTTTGACAGGCTATTTCATTCTATCGCTAAGTTTCATATTAAAGCCTTCAGGTTGGCGCCGTGTAAAGCCGTGTAATAAAACACACGCTCAGAACTGTGCACAGCAGCACACACACATCATAAATCACGAGCACACAATTGGATTTTATGAATCGTAACGCTCACGTATGATCATATGTGCTCGCGCCCTGCACCACTTTGCAGAACTCGGCCTGCTTGTGTTGTTCCAGCTCTAATAAAGACACGAGGCTGCCTCGTGCAAGATAACAAGCACGCATGGACAGAACATTCAATCAGACCAACATCACTGCTGCACTCAAAATGACAGCAAATGTTTGATACATTCCACACTGTCACATTCAAATGCTAATTCACACTAATAGCATCACACACAGTAATCCCGCATGCAGCACCTCACTCTGAATATCATTACCGCAGTCCGTCTTTGCACAGAAATGAAGCTTGGTTTTGACAAAAGTCTCTGAATAAAACAGAGTTTGCAGCCTTTGATCATCAGGCAGGATTGAAATAAAATCCCTCTGCAAACTGAGAGCTGTTTTTTACAAGCTTTCCTGTATTACACTTGCTGAAGTTTAAAAAGTGAATCTCAGTGGACTTCAGTGCTGCATTACAAAAAGGCAGCCGGACCAAAAAACAATATTTATGATTTTTTTTAAACAGAGGAACAATCATAAAACTTGTGATGATGTGTCTGCTCTGAGGAGTGTTGCATTGTGGGATTGTTTGGCAAGAATATGTGTTCACAGCATTTATGTTGTGTCCGTAGAGTAGATGACCCAAAAGAATCTTTTACAAATGGCAATGGTGCGCTCATGGATGAAGACTGAAACTGAAAATTGCTTTTTGTTTCACTTTCATAAAAAGACTTTAGTGGCTCTTTGTTTTAGATGCCTGGTATAAATCCTGATGAGGTGCGTTTCCTGTAACGTTCTCAATAATGGGAAAAGAAAAACACTTTTCAGTTGCACCACCAGGAAAACCATGGTCTGATCCAAACCACATACTTCACATTAAAGCCAATACTCACATGCGATAATGTTGCCATAGCGATTCTTGTTGCGGTTCTCGTCCTTTTTGGCCGCCTCCCAAGGTGCTGCCTGTCCCTCTGCCAGGGCCTGCAGGAACAAATGTGAACATGCATCAGCACCCACATGCACACAGAGGAAACAACTGATGAAAACCAAGGAATCCTAGTCCTAACCCAAACCCAAACCCAAAGAGTAGTCCAAACCCTGGTCCTAACACCAACCCAAACCCTAGTGCTAACCATAGCCCAAACCTTAACACAACCCAAACTGTAGTCCTAAGCCTAGAACAAATCTTAACCCTAGACCAAACTCTGGACCAAACCTTAACACAACCCAAACCGTAGTCCAAACCCTGGCACTAACACCAACCTAAATCCTAGTCCTAACCCTAGCCCAAACATTAACACAAACCTTAACACAACCCAAACTGTAGTCCTAATCCTAGACCAAACATTAACACCAACCCAAACAGACCTAACCCTAGACCAAGCCTAACACAAACCCCAACCTTTCACCAAACCTTAACCTTAGACCAGGCATGTCAAACTCCGGTCCTCAAGGGCCAGTCTCCCACAAGTTTTAGATTTGTCCCAGCTTCAACGCAGCTGAATCAAATAGATGATTTACCTTCTCAGTTTGCAATCAAGGTCTGCAGAGGTCCAATAATTAATCACTCTTAAGGTTCAGCTGTGCTGAACCAGGGCAGCACCTAAAACATGCAGGACACCACTGCCCTAGACCAAACCCTATCACCAACCCAAACCATAGTCCTAACACCAACCCAAACAGTAGTCCAAAGCCTAACCCCAACCCTAGCCCAAACCTTAACACAACCCATACTGTAGTCCTAATCCTAGACCAAACCCTAACACCAACCCAAACCGTAGTCCTAACACCAGCCCAAACAGTAGTCCAAACCCTAACCCAACCCCTAACCCTGTACGTAGAGAGTCCCTGCAGGTACCAGCTAATTTCTGGACTCTGTTATTTTTTACTTCTGTGCTTCTTTGTCTATGTTTAGAAATTGTAACATTTCCAGGTAAAATCTGAATACAACAAACAAGGTTTTCTGTGGACTGGTAGAAATCCCAGAAGTGTAAATCTAATCTGGATCAGTAGTCTGTCCAGGTAATTGTTCAGCAATTTTCAGACAAATCCAGGATACTTTGCAAATCAACGGAGCAGCAGACAGAGCTGGAAACGTAGCCTCCTTTCAGCTTTGGCAGACGTAATCTGCTTACGTTTAAGCACTGAAATGAAATCCAACCAGCAGCTAGTTGAGGTAATGACATTGAAAGGCACAAATCAAACTGCTGCACGGTTTTAAAAAAAAGTACAGAACTAAAAGGGAAAGAGACAGTCACAGAGTTTGTTGTTTTGTCGGTTTGTTCTAAAATATAATAGTCTGTGGGCCTTTTGTTGGAGGAGAAAAGACAGATTGTCTACACTCCCTGCTGTGGCGTTGGGAGAGCAGCTTTTCAAACACAGCAAGGACAAAGAGTTGATGTGCCTCATGCATTCTTCATCACATTTTTACCTAAACCACTGAAGTACAAAGAAACGGGTTCATCTGTGCGGATGTATGAGGTATTTTTATGCATACAGTTGAAGAACAGAATAACGTGTGTACATGTGACAATGAGGTCCCCAGCAAGCTGTGAGCAGCAGCTAAAGCCCAACTCTCTGAGGCTGCCATATGGACTCTGAACTATTTTAAAACACCCCCTCAACACACTCAGGTCACTCATATGAACAAAATCTCCCAACAGGGACAAGTGAACGTTTTTTTTTTTTTTTTGGAGCCCATTAAGAGCTTAAGAAGGCCAGACAACAGCTTTTACTTTCACACAGTGATATGACCTACATGTACACACACAATGAGACAGATAAAAGACATTCAAACATATCGCTCAGTCGAGCAGAAAATTGATCCCGGCATATGGACACTAAATGTCCGTGTGTGTTTTTGTACATTTACAGTAGGGTTTCACACTGTGCATTTATTTCAAAAGGACGAATGCTAATATTTTCTTTTAGACATTATCTTAGAGACATGTTTGTGTATAACTGTTTTGAAAATTACTATCTTTCTTAAAGCTTCATCCTCGTATTCCACCATCAGGATTATTGACAGTCTTTGCTGTAGTAATGAGTGGAGACTGCACAGACAGGCTTATATTTTACACCACACAACTGTTGATCAGTTTAACAGAACAAATACTCAAACACACAAACCAAGAAGCTAAAGGAACCAAATGATCTCAAATAAAGCTGCTAATTAGAAAACCATGAGGGCTAATGAAACTTCTTATTCCCTGTGTGTGTCCTACTGTCCTCTCACATGTCGTGTACCAGTCTAACATGTCCTGTACCAGTCTAACATGTCCTGATGCATGTTCTGTGCCAGTCTAACATGTCCTGTACCAGTCTAACATGTCCTGATACATGTTCTGTGCCAGTCTAACATGTCCTGTACCAGTCTAACATGTCCTGTACCAGTCTAACATGTCCTGTACCAGTCTAACATGTCCTGATAGATGTTCTGTACCAGTCTAACATGTCCTGTACCAGTCTAACATGTCCTGATAGATGTTCTGTACCAGTCTAACATGTCCTGTACCAGTCTAACATGTCCTGATA
>NW_013952529.1:1396430-1398249 GCF_001266775.1 Austrofundulus limnaeus | reverse complement strand
AAAATCTGTTTAACAACCTGTTAAAATACACCAAAATACAGGAAATGGCATTTACTTCTTTAAAAATTTTCTGGGGGAGGACCCCCAGATTCCCCCCACCAGTGGGTCCCCCCAACATTACAAATACTTACTCTTTTTTTGTCTCTGAATGTCATAAAATCAGTGATATTATCTGTGAAAATACAAATTGAACATCTATTGGCAAATCCATAGCTTTATATTGTCATAGTTTTCAATTTGTCGTTTTTACAAACACATCATCAATTGTCTGTTATAGATATTAGTTTTGGTGCCCCCCCCCCCAAAAAAAAAAAAATTTCTGCAGGCGCCACTGCTGCTGAGCCTCAGAGGAAAAAAACTAAAAGGTTGTTTTTAAATTTATAAACACTTTATGATTGTGACAGACATGTGCATTGTATTTTATCTGCATACAAACATGGACAGTCATGGCTGCAAGTCTCTGACCAGTTCCTGATGTGGACTACAGGTTGAGAACTGGACCCTCAGAGGTGTCAGTTGTGACAGTCAGTGGTTAGCAGCGATAAAAAAATGAAGCTTAAGTCTCTGCGTCTCTCTCTCACACACACAGGCATTCACACCCTCGAGAATAAATCACATTTTTCCTCCCCTGAAACGTATCAGTGGGTCTGAAGCAAAGTGACGGGAAGCAAATGAAAATATAAGTCACAGCATCACGGAGGGACAATTTTCACCACGCATGCAGGGTCCCTAATAGAAAATATTCATTCTTATGTGAATGGGAGGTTGAAGGAGACAAAAAACAGACTCTTCCTCATATCTCTTCTAACGCACGCTTTCAGCAGAAGACAAAAGAGTGAAAAAGGATGAATGAGGCAGAGACCAAAGCAATAATTATTAGGAACAAGTTCCATGATAAACAGCACCTAAAGCTTAATGAGATCAAATAATCTAAGACAGTGCAGAAAAAACGTTTGTGAATAAAGAGGAGGACAACAAAGTGAGACATCTTTGTTTCTTTTCATCAGTGTTAATAAATTGTTTTTTACAAAACCACTTTCATTCCTTTACTTTCAAACACAGAGGGGAAATACGACACCATGTTCACAAAATAAAACAATCCAATAATCAGTTGATACAAAAATCATTTGCTGATCTTGTTTTGAAGCTGAAATCGGCTGAAACCAACATGTTTCTGCAGCTTTCAGTTCCTAAACCCTGTGTTCAGTTTATTACAAAAGCTGTGTTTCCATTGACCATGAAAATGCGCAAATTTGAATTTCAAAAATAAATTTGCTCAATGGAAACACGTCAATTTAAAAAAAAAGGACGTTTTTCGACAAAATGTTTTTGCACTAGGATGAGGTGGTTTTTCAGCCGTATCGAAAGTGGTGTTTTTCACAAAACTGCAATGGAAACACTTTTTTTGCATCACGGGAGTCACGTGATCAACAACCAGCTGTTTCTACTGGTGAAAAAGACGATGATGAAGAAGATAACAGGAAGTAGAAGTAGTAGTAATATCACAGAAGTAGTATAAAATAGTAAACTCACCGACTACAATTTCCCAAAAACACAGCATACGTAGCCGCTCCCAGGTGAGTTACACATCTACCAGAACTGATTAGTCCTGAGTAATCCACCACAACTGTCTTAATTAGCCTTTAACTGTCACACACTTTTTTTTGGCAGGTGGCAGAAAGAAGAAAAAATCTTATCTGCATCTTTTTTCTTGTCAAAATCATTTTTTAAACAATAATAATCTACAAAAAAAGAAAAACTAAACACAAACAACCTCAAATCCTTGTTGAACCACATTTCATATGAATATACATTATAT
>NW_013952529.1:1388581-1394694 GCF_001266775.1 Austrofundulus limnaeus | reverse complement strand
TAGCAACATGCTATGTGTTTACATCCATCGCTGCCATGTTTGTAATGACTTATCACGAGAACAAACGTATTCAGGTGACTTTAATAACATTTCTTACTTAATGGAAACACTGCAGTTGTGACACTGTGTTTTTTCGACATTAACAGAATATCGAAAAAGTTTTGCGCACATTTGCAATGGAAACACAGCTACTGATGTCAGTTTAATAAATGTTTGCTCTCTTTGTGTGAATTCACCTCATACTCCTCCTTGAAGCCGTATCCCTGTCCACACTTCATCTGTGTGATGTGTTGCAGCAGGTCAGCCACTCGGATGGCGGGCTGGAACTGTCCGGCCTGGAACTGACCTGCAGGAACACAAACATCTCCAAGATCAACACATCAAACCTTTTTCTTCCTGCTGATTATCTGATGTGAAGTCGTAGAAATACTCAGGATGTGAGCGCTGACGAAAGACGATGAAAGAAACACCAGGAAAGTTTTCTGACTTTAAAACGTTTAAACCATTTATATAAAACCAAGATTTCCTTCCAGTCGGAGTCAAAGCAGCCTTTCAAACAGACAAAAACATGAAATAATTTGACACTTCATCCCTTTTTGCTTTTAATTTTATGTTATCCTATCTCCTAATGATCCTCAACATTTAAAAACGCTGCGTCATTAAAATGATAATAAGATAAAAAATGCTGAGGCAGCAGAAGGTTTGAAATGTAGAAGCTCACAGATGCACCGAAGAGACAGACGCACACATTCACACAGAGTTCATTATTGGAGTTAATGTTGGAAACTTTCAGCTACTGCAGTGTCGACTTTCTGCTCAAAAAGGTCAGAAACCCCCAATAACTCATTTCATTCTGATTTTTTAATAATATTTAAATATAGATCAAAGCTCTTAAAGGGAACTCATGTTTCAGAACAACAAAACCACAAAACGGGTATATGACTTTTAAATACTAAACTGAGCAGAAATGAACAAACTACCAACCAATAAATAAATAAATTCAAAACATTATAAGGTAATTAATTAGCAGGTTAGCTTGCTGAGTAGGAGGCTACATGCTAAGTTAAAGACCTGTAATGTTTCAGTGAGCTGTGAGACCTTAGCTGTGTGCACGTACCACTCTGGTAGGAGAGCTCCACAGACTCACAGCCACCGTACGGAAAACTCTGCAGGGTGAGAGAGGGCTGGGCGAGTGAGGGCTGGCTGCTGTCTGTTAATGAAGAAACAAAGACATGTTAGCGTGACACTTTACTCATTTAGACGATCCACACAAAAAGACAAAGAGGGAGCCGGTCATGTGGATCAAAACGCAGCTTCTGGTTCAGACGGAGCTGACAGGAAGAAAACCACAAACAAACAAAACAAAACAAGAAACAGAATAACAAAGATAAAGATCTTCTAGTTTAAAAGCCCCAAGAGATAAATCATAGAAACAGGAAATAAAAATGAGGGGAAGAGAATCTTAAAATAAAGAAAATGTGTGTAGTAAAGAGCAGAAAGTTTCAACAAAATTTGTGCTCACTGAAACACAAACTATTTGATATTTCTCACCAAACTATTTTGCTTCTATTATACCAATGTGATATACCAGTGTGTTATATTAATGTGTTATAACAATGTGTTATAACAATGTGTTAACAATGTGTTATACCAGTCTGTTATATTAATGTGTTATAACAATGTGTTATAACAATGTGTTATAACAATGTGTGTAACAATGTGTTATATTAATGTGTTGTAACAATGTGTTATATTAATGTGTTATAACAATGTGTTATATTAATGTGTTATAACAATGTGCTGTAACAATGTGTTATAACAATGTGTTATAACAATGTGTTGTAACAATGTGTTATATTAATGTGTTATAACAATGTGTTATAACAATGTGTTGTAACAATGTGTTATATTAATGTGTTATAACAATGTGTTATAACAATGTGTTGTAACAATGTGTTATATTAATGTGTTGTAACAATGTGTTATAACAATGTGTCATAATAATGTGTTATTTTAATGTGTTACATTAATGTATTATATTAATGTGTTATACCAGTGTGTTATACTATTGTGTTATATTAATATGTTTTAACAATGTGTTATACCAGTGTGTTATATTAATGTGTTAACAATGTGTTATAAAAATGTGTTACACCAATGTGTTATATTAATGTGTTAAAACAATGTGATTTGCCACTGTGCTATAACAATGTGTTATAAAAATGTTATATTAATGTGTCGTAACAACATCTTACAACAATGTGTTAACAATGTGTTATAACAATATGATATACCAGTGTTATAACAATGTGACATATCAGTGTATTATACCAATGTGTTATACCAGTGTGTTATAACAATGTTTTATAAATTCCAACCTTTTCTAAATGTACACAGTCCTGCTTCAGTTTCTTTAAGAGAAATAAAGTTCCAATAAGCAGAGAATCCAGTTAATCTAAAACAGGGGTCACACATACAATGCCCGCGGGACTTTGAGTCGCCCGCAGGACGCCTTCTAAAAACAGCACTGATCGACTGATTGTCATAGGAGCAGCACTCTAAATGCTAAAAAAGAAATCAAAAGTCACCCGTGTGCTCTTTTGAGCTATTATTAAAAAAAACCTTCCCAAACAGCTAGGTTGGTGACCCCTGATCTAAAGCATGTATTCCCAGGCATACACACATACTTGTGGGGACCAACTGGTACTTACTGGGATCAACGCCTGGTACCCATGAAGGGAAAGGTTTTTGGTGTGTTGGGGGTTATGTTTAGGACTAATGTGTGAATTTAGTTCAGGGTAAGGGGTCAGGGCTAAGCTGTAGAAATTAATGGACGTTAATGCAATGTCCCCATAAAGATAGCTGTACTAGACCATGTGCATGAATGTTCTTGTGTTTTCTGATTAATACATGCGTGTATGCAGAGCTATGTGTGTGTGTGTGTGTGTGTGTGTGAGAGATAAGCTCACCAAGGTCAAATATGCATTAAGCCAGGCATGAAATGGAGTCATAGCGGTAGCTCCACAACACTGACTATGATGAAGACATCTCAATGCTAATGGGGAGATTTATTGACCCTACAGGCACAAATGTGTGTGTGTGTGTGTGTCTGTGTGTGTGTGTGTGTGTGTGTGTGTGTGTGTGTGTGTGTGTGTGTGTGTGAGCCAGGCATAAGGCAGTGCTGAGTGTGCCTGACTGCTGAGTGTTGACAGTGTAAGTGAGAGGAATTGGTTTAGAGAGAAAGAAGTGTGTGTTAGGAGGTGGTGTGTGCACATAAAGGCCATTTTTCCTGTCAGTGTGTATCTTAATGCGGTCCTTCATGCTTGGCAGTGTGTTATAAAGTTCCTTCTTCTTACCCTGCGGCTTTATTAAGACTCAGTTATGGATGAGTTTGCTTCTTAGTGTTCATGATTTAACTCTTAACTACCAGAATAGCACTGTACAGCTGTTTCCAGGACTGTACTGTTTGCTTTTTACAAGTCTAAATGGTCCTGAAGTTACATTTTAGGTCAATAAAGGAATAAAACGTGAAGAAAGTGTTGCACCTGATGTTCTTTGTAAAGTGTGAAAATGCAAACGTGATCTTTCTTTCTTTCTTTCTTTCTTTCTTTCTTTCTTTCTTTCTTTCTTTCTTTCTTTCTTTCACTGTGAAGCATGAGGTCAATTTCAGCTTTATTTTATTACTGGACAGCTGAAGTCTCTGTGGTATAGATGAAAAACCTCTTCAATATATAAAACACATCAGACTGCAGCGGAGCAGTCAGACACGAGACAGAAAATACAAAAGCAGCAGAGTCGTATGGAGGTGGTGAGGGGGTGAACATTAAGGTAATGCAGATCAGTATGGTGCAGTATGAGGGCCAAAATTAAGACTATTGCACAACCAGCGGTTGCTACATCCTTGTAGCAGGAGCAGTGGCAGCTGCTACAAGTGCACTGAAGACCATGGAGGCTCACCCAGTGCTGAACAGGACCCAGAATTCTGATGTAGTTCAGGAGCTGCAGTGGTGCTGTGGCTCTGTACAAGCTCTTCATGGATTACAATCTGCAGGACACCTTCAGAGACTGTGACTCTGCTGAAGATCCTCATCACATCTCCTCTGACCACAGCTGAACCTGAGAGGAGCTTCAACACTGAAGAGAATCCAGACTTTCCTCAGGTACAACATCACATCTCACTGCACTGACCATGCTCTATAGAGAAGAATCTTATTAAAACATCCCTGACTTTAACCAGTCATGAAGAAATTTGCTTCTCAGTAACAGAAGAGCAAAATTTATGTACTAAAATTAAAAACTACATGACATTGTAATGCTGTTTTATTATTTTCATTTAATAAATACACTGGCGTGATACAACTTAGTACATATTTGATTGCTTTTGGAGATGCAGCCCCCACCCGGAGAAAAATCCACTGGCCACCACTGAGCAGGAGGCTATATCTATTCCTAATCCAGCTATTAATCAGATTAATGATAGGCCAGCACCACTAACTAAGAAGCCGGGGTTGGCAAACGAGAAGGAGACTATTCATTTTTGTTAGCATTGGAGAGGCTAGCGACTAGCATAGATAGGCTCGCGTTAGCATTGGAGAGGCTAGCGACTAGCACGGATAAGCTGGCATTAGCATCAGAAAGGCTAGCGACTAGCATGGATAGGCTCGCATTAGCATTGGGGAGACTAGTGATTAGCATTAATAAGCTGGCTTTAGCATCAGAGAGGCTAGCAACTAGCATGGATAAGTTGGTGTTAGCATTGGAGAGGCTAGTGACCTATCATGCCTAGGCAGCTCACCTACTTTGACACTTTTTTCTCTATAAATTAGTTCTGGCTTTTCTCATGATTTGGCTAAAGAGAAAAAACTCGCTGTTGATCAATAGACAAGGGCAAATGCAGCTGCTTATTCAGGTGGTAACTAAAACTGCTTCACAGTAATATGTTTATGTTTAATATTTATGCTTGACATCATGTTGAACAGTAAATTCTGTCTAAGGAACACCTGTCAGTGCAACCTCTGGTTGTGCAATAGTCTTAATTTTGGCCATCATTATGAGCTATAGATCAAGAGATGGAGGGATGAATGAAGTGAAATCAACACATTCACATTTTATTTACTTCTCATTTCTCAGAGAACCTTTCAACCGTTGACCAACATGGATAACTGAAATCTGTCTTTGTTGTGTTTGTTCTTGGGCCACTGTAACAGATTTGTTGTGTAGAATCAGCCCAGCTGACGGAGCAGTACAATGTAAGCACGCAGTCAAGATGGGACTGAAAAGCAGCTCACAGGTTCAATCTTGCCTGAGAACATAAAGGTTAAAAATTGCTATCTCTCAGCTGCACTCACCTTCAATTACCCAGCAGCAGCACATTATGTCCAAACAAAATGACTACCATTAGCTGTAATCACCTTACATGCAGCCTAATGCTATGCTGAACTGGACGGGGAAAATAACTGCCTTTCCATGATGCTGTGGAAAAATGACTCCCAATCCAAGCTGAGCTGTGGATAAAAACGGTCTTTTCTGCACAGGAGGCTTTTCTGGACCATCTTCTGCCTTCAGTAGAGACATTTATTGAAAGTGTTTCTGTTGTGCAAAAATTTTCATTCATAAAGCAACAAAAAGCCACAAGCTAAAATGACGTTCAGACTTATTTTTGCTAAAATAGCATCCTTTTACACTAACATGATTATTTTAAAAACAAGAACAGTTTCATGTGTCTCAAAACCTCTATAAAAGCTGCAAGCATTAATCTAAACCTAAAAAATAACTTTCTGCATTTTCTTCAAACTCTATAACTGATGTCACTGCTCATAACAGACTTTTATTGTTGTTTTACTAAAGTACAATAAAATCTGGTTTTGTATGAAAAGCTAAGCAGTATAAAAAAGCTAAAAATAGTAAATTATAAATATTTACACACACTAGATTAAGATAGGCACAATTTAAAGGGTTGCCTAAATGTTGCCTAAATAATTGCCAAAATGTTACATGAGTGTAATAAATCAGAGTTGCAGGTGACTCTCGTCTGGCCCCACCTCCCAAAAATTTTATACACACACACACACACACACACACACACACACACACACACACACACACACACACAC
>NW_013952529.1:1386831-1388510 GCF_001266775.1 Austrofundulus limnaeus | reverse complement strand
CACACACACACACACACGTGTGTATACAGTATATATAAATATTTTTTTACTTAATATGAAAATTGTTTCTTATATACATGGTAAACTTTAAATTTATGATTAAATGCAACAAAATAAATTTCAAATGTGAAAGATAATAATTTTCCTGCCCCTGAACTGTTGGCTTTAACTGAGCAGTTTAGTTGGATAGCACAGTATTAATGTCTGAAAACAAGCTGCTTTAAAGTCAGCATCAACCATAAACTAAATAAATTAATGTATGTTACCCCAGATTTACACTACATGTTTCTCCGCTCCGCTGCGCTGCAGTGCGCAGGTCGCAGCTGTTCGTTTGTGTCTCAGTTAGCCTACGCTCCGCTCCGGTCCGTCAGACGTGCAGGAAGGAGATCGCGCGATAAATTCAGTGATAAAAGTGGAAGTCACAGCAAAAAATAATTAATTCTGTGAAAGACGAACTCCAAACAGCTGAAAACAATGATATAAAGGCTTTGGTATCTATGTTGAAACTGTCTCGCTGTCGTCTTTCTGGAACTTATGATTTCAAAATAAAATCCATGTGTATCGTGTGTGTACACATATGCTTCGTGCTACATGTTTCTATCTGCTTCCCAAACAGAACCATACATTCTGAGAGCATTTGTGTAGAAATATATTCAGATATTGATTAATATATCACATTATTCCGACAAATTATCCAGCCTAACAGTGTCTTATTTTGAAAATACGGATGTTGTGCTAATTTATTTTCCTGTTGGTGCGACGTAATATTTAAAAATTGACTCAGGCGTAGCTCCGGCGTCCAGCAGAAATAGGATCGGATTTAATTTTTCTGGATCGCAGTCCTCTCACCGCCGCAGTGCGCAGCCAGTGTAAACACTCTCGTTGATTAGAATGGGTGTGTATTTGCTGCGGAGGTTGGACTGGAGCCGTAACGCATGTAGTGTAAATTAGGGGTGAGTTAGTTAGTTTAGTTTTTCATTTCTTTAAAAAAACAACATAAATTCAACAAACAACAAAAATTCAAATCATAAATTTAGAAAAAATCTTATTATATCTGCCCCTTTTTCTCAAATAAATAAATTCAATCAAAAATAATCTTCAGATTACAAAAACAAAAACAATAATAATAATAATAATAAAAATAATAATAAAGGTTTAATTTCTTGAGCAACAATTCAGTTATTGCATTATACATCGAAATAAATGCCTTATAATTAAATAAATCTTTTGTTTTGTACAATACTGCAATGGATTTGGCTATTTTTGTTCCTAAATGATTGATATGAGCTCTCCATGTCAACTTTTCATCAATAAAGACACCGCATGTTGATCATCCATGGGAATACACGTCAGAAAGTGGGAGAGTTCAGAATTCAAGATGGCAGCTAATCACTAGAAACTCAGTGAGTAAAACTCTATTAGTTTTACTTTTAATAGAATTTCCGTATTATTTATTTCAGATTTAGTCAGTCATACACTTAGTTCTTATCAGTGTTTAAAAGAGGACGTGTTAAAACACTGTTTAGTCAAAGTTAAACATGAAACGTCGAAGTTGACGCATATTTAATATTTCTTGTTCTGTATTTCATGTGTCTGTGAACAGCACTGCAGTGTGTATTAACAGTAGGCTCTAAATAAAGAAAACACACACACACACACACACACACACACACACACAC
>NW_013952529.1:1385122-1386723 GCF_001266775.1 Austrofundulus limnaeus | reverse complement strand
ACACACACACACACACACACACACACACACACACACACACACACCTAGCTGAACCAGCTCTGCCTGGCACAGTGGATTTAACCGAGCTACTTGTCCCACACTCTGATCCTTCAATCCTTAAGTCTTTTTCTGCGTCACCTAAATAACTTTCCCCTCTCAGGTCCTCGTCTCGCTTTAAGCCTCAGAAAAACGATCCGGGCTCGCTCCACTCAGTCCGCCGGCACCATTATCCATTTTCAAACAGCCTGAAAGCTGCCAGTCAGCGCAGAAATGTTGGATTCTTTCATTCAAAATGAAACCATTTCCATCCATTTCATAAATGGGGGTGGTGGGGTTCAGCTGTTTTTCCGAGGCCACCTGGAAACGACCAACCTAATGGACTCAGACTCAGCACAGATCAATGTGCTAAGTGTTAAAGTGACAATCTGCAGGATCAATAAAGCTCTTATGCCAACCAGGCTCCTGCCTTTATTCTGAATATTTATTCTTTTTCATTCACCTGTTTGAAATGTTTATCAGCTGCTGGGACTGATGTTTGTTCTGTCTCGAGGCGAAACGCAGCATCTTTTATTTATTTCATAAAACTTATTGCTCATTTCTCCAGAGGGTAATTCAACTTTCTTTTCAATAATAAAAGCCAGAACGAAAGTAATTAAACCGACACAATTAATGACCTCACATCCAGCGTTATTAAAAGAGGGAGAGCTGTTTGTTGCTTCTTATTGTTCTCTGCTTGTTTTACACTCAGGCCACGTCACATTCATCGGGACTGGAATTAAAAACAGAAAAAAGACGGAGCTGTAATAAACTCACTGAGCTCTCCTCTGCTGTGTTTACGACACATTTTAACAGTTTCTATTTTCTTTTACACTCTGATTAATATCATCTGCAAAATATCTCACAAACCACTGGATCAGGGTTATCAATAGCTGTGTTTTCATTACAAATGTGCGCAAAACTTTGTCAATATTCTGTTAGTGTAGAAAAAGCCCATTTTCACAACTGCAGTGTTTCCATTAAGTAAGAAATGTTATTAAAGTCACGTGAATACGTTTGTTCTCATGATAAGTCATTACAAACATGGCAGCGATGGATGTAAACACATAGCATGTTGCTACCACGACACTAGCGCTCATCATCAGAGGAGACGTCGGCGTCTTTTATTGAGGCTTTCCAGAGACAAGTCCCTACTTGGGAGTGGCTATGTATGCGACGTCATCGTCTTTTTCACCAGTAGAAACAGCCGGTTGTTGATCACGTGACTCCCGAGATGCGAAAAAAGTGTTTTAATTGCAGTTTTGCGAAAAACACAAATTTCGATACGGCCGAAATACCACCTCATCCTAGTGCAAAATATTTTGTCAAAAAACGTAACTTTTTTCGAAATGACGTGTTTCCATTGAGCAAATTTATTTTCGAAATTCTAATTTGCGCATTTTCATGGTCAATGGAAATGCAGCTTTTGTTAATTAAAACTGATTAAAATAACAAAACTGAAATTGAAAAAACATTTTAGTTAACTGAAATAAATAAAAACTGTAATAAAATGAAAAAATAACTACCGTATTTTTCAGACTATAAGCCGCGACTTTTTTCCTGAA
>NW_013952529.1:1381129-1385021 GCF_001266775.1 Austrofundulus limnaeus | reverse complement strand
ACACAAAGCAGCACTGAACAGATACTGCTGTGTGACGCAGCTTTTCTCAGCTTGTTTAACTCCGACACTGAAGAGGAGGACTGCGCCGGAGGAAGATGAATGAGACGTTTTGTTGGACCAGAAACTGTTAAAGAAAACTACCAAAATAAGGTCAGTTAAATGAACTGTATTCCTCCGAACTTTAATTCCTAAAGGTTTGCTTTTTATGTTTTGATGTTGAATTCACTTTTTTGACGGCAAATTTGGGTGTACCGTTTTTTTTTATGTTGGGGGTGCAGCTTATAGTCCGGTGCGGCTTATATGTTAATGTTCGCGGATTTTTTTAAAAAAATGGCGGGTGCGGCTTATAGTCCAGCGCGGCTTATGGTCCAAAAAAATACGGTAACTAAAACTGTATAACCTTTTTACAAAACTGACTAAAACTAACTGAAATAATAGATCCTTAGTTTTAGTGTTTGTCAATTTATTTTGAGCTGTGTGGACTGATTAAACTAAGCTTTTTTTCTTCAAATTGAGCAGTTAGTTTTACATTAACTGTGAGCAGCTTACGGCACATCATGATCTGTACGTCACCTGTTTACAGTCTGCTGCTCAGAGCTCATCTGCAAAACGACAACAACAAAAGTTGAGAGAAAGTAGGGTTTGGGATTTCTTTGAATATAACTGTGAGAAAATTAAAAGCGTCTTGTAGTGGAAACTGGTGAAAGAATAGGTGGAATACTTCTCAAAGGACTAATTAACTGAGGATCTTGACAAGTTAGCTTCTCTTAGTAGTTCCTGTGAAAAACAAGTCATAGCCCAGCCAGGTAGCACCAGGATCTAGAGCAATGATTCCCAACAAGAGGTACGTGTACCCCTTGTGGTACGTGTACCCCTTGGGGTACGCGAGCATATTACAGTGGGTATGTGGAAAAATTTCCCAGGTGTGTAATAAATAAATAAAAATAGGACTGAGATTTCTAGTATGATTTCCACGATGTGGAAACTGCTGATGGAATCACAAAATTAATGCAAAATGGAATCCTGTATAAAACGTGGAATCTGACAGAATTTGCTCATTTAGGCGAGTTTTTGATGTATTTTGGACGCTGCTGCTCCCTGCACCTGCCGTTACCTGGTTTATTTATTTAATTACTAATTCATTTTCAAGGCAGCATTTTATCTTTGTTTAATTTGAGGTGAAATATTAAAATGTCTGAGAATTAAACATTCTAGGGGGTTAAATAAATTTTTTTTATTTAATAATCAGTTGTTGTACATTATAGTTTTGGAGAATCATCATTACGTTTGGCAGAGGGGGTACCAGTGGTATGATAAAATGGTTCAGGGGTACACAAGTCTAAAAAGGTTGGGAACCACTTAACTACACAACTATTGTCACCTTAAAACAACTGCCTGAGTCCTTTGTTGGCAAAATTCAGTTACGAGATTATTTTAGGAAGGTGTTGCTATAACGGACTACTTTGATGTTCAAAATGATGTTCTGCTGGTTAGTTATGCTTAGTTAACTCACAGCAACACTTCAAGCTGGAGGATGCATTGGCAAATACACTCACCGGCCACTTTATTAGGTACACCACGCTAGTAACGGGTTGGACCCCCTTTTGCCTTCAGAACTGCCTCAGTTCTTCGTGGCATAGATTCAACAAGGTGCTGGAAGCATTCCTCAGAGATTTTGGTCCATATTGACATGATGGCATCACACAGTTGCTGCAGATTTGTCGGCTGCACATCCATGATGCGAATCTCCCGTTCCACCACATCCCAAAGATGCTCTATTGGATTGAGATCTGGTGACTGTGGAGGCCATTTGAGTACAGTGAACTCATTGTCATGTTCAAGAAACCAGTCTGAGATGATTCCAGCTTTATGACATGGCGCATTATCCTGCTGAAAGTAGCCATCAGATGTTGGGAACATTGTGGTCATAAAGGGATGGACATGGTCAGCAACAATACTCAGGTAGGCTGTGGCGTTGCAACGATGCTCAATTGGTACCAAGGGGCCCAAAGAGTGCCAAGAAAAGATTCCCCACACCATGACACCACCACCACCAGCCTGAACCGTTGATACAAGGCAGGATGGATCCATGCTTTCATGTTGTTGACGCCAAATTCTGACCCTACCATCCGAATGTCGCAGCAGAAATCGAGACTCATCAGACCAGGCAACGTTTTTCCAATCTTCTCTTGTCCAATTTCAATGAGCTTGTGCAAATTGTAGCCTCAGTTTCCTGTTCTTAGCTGAAAGGAGTGGCACCCGGTGTGGTCTTCTGCTGCTGAAGCCCATCTGCCTCAAAGTTCGACGTACTGTGCGTTCAGAGATGCTCTTCTGCCTACCTCGGTTGTAACGGGTGGTTATTTGAGTCACTGTTGCCTTTCTATCAGCTCGAACCAGTCTGCCCATTCTCCTCTGACCTCTGGCATCAACAAGGCATTTCCGCCCACAGGACTGCCGCTCACTGGATGTTTTTTCTTTTTCGGACCATTCTCTGTAAACCCTAGAGATGGTTGTGCGTGAAAATCCCAGTAGATCAGCAGTTTCTGAAATACTCAGACCAGCCCTTCTGGCACCAACAACCATGCCACGTTCAAAGGCACTCAAATCACCTTTCTTCCCCATACTGATGCTCGGTTTGAACTGCAGGAGATTGTCTTGACCATGTCTARATGCCTAAATGCACTGAGTTGCCGCCATGTGATTGGCTGATTAGAAATTAAGTGTTAATGAGCAGTTGGACAGGTGTACCTAATAAAGTGGCCGGTGAGTGTATGTTTATTCAAACTATTAAAAAATACTAGAACTAATAAAAACTAAACTAAACTAAAACTAAGCATTTAAAAACCAATAATAACTAATAAAAACTAGCAAATCCATGTTAAAAACTCATTAAAACTAACTGAATTAAACCAAATAAAACTAAACTATAATGAAAAATCCAAAACTAGTATAACCTTGCACTGGATCCGACACAAACTCATTATTTTTAATCATGTAAGGCAGTTAGGGTGATATGCATTACTAACTGTTAGGATTTCAGTTAATAAAGTAACAGAAACAAACTGATTGAATTTGCTGCTCTAATCAGTAACATAACTGCAGCATGCAGGAGGATGAATAAAAGGCCAGCAGCAGCTTTATGATGAAGACAGAAGGAATTAACCGGTGAATAAATCGGTGGAGTGGGTAAAGAGAGAGAACGAGGTGTGTGAGGGATAAAAAGGCTGAGGAGTCAAAGGTCAACGGTGGAATAACAAAAGATGTTTGAAGCAAAGGATGAAGAGAACTCCTCCACGTCTCCTGCTCATCTACATTTTCGATGCGAGCAACAGATTTCTGGTCACAGTTACGATCTGAAGTTTTATTTTACGTGTCCTGATTTCCTCTCCGATTGTGGCGAGAACAGATGGTTCCATAAAAATGCTCATGTCGCCACATGAAGATGTACGACCCGGAGTTTCTGCCAAAGCGTAAATCGCTCGAGCATCTTTTTGCATTCTGCTCCAGCGCGGCCTGATGCATCAGCAAACGGCACGGAAACCTGCACGACCGACAGGAAGTCAGGTGAAAACACAAAACACTCAGATAGGTTTCCCTCCTTCAAGGTTTGTGTTTCTGTTTCCAACAGCTCCAACACAAGTCCTGCAGCTAACAGAGGAGTCTCTGTTTCTTCAGGATTCGAGCAGAGGACAAGCAAGGAAAGGAAACAGAAAAAAGGGTCATTTGGGAAAAAAAAGAAATTTCTAAATGCAGTGGTGGGCACTAGTGCCCTAAAGCACCTAAAATTCTTCTTTGCCCTTTTTTTGTCACTTAAGTAGAAAAAAATAACTTAATATTAGTTTCTTCATTTCTTCATCATCAGTGACTTTTTTAATTTAAAGAAAGGGGAAAA
>NW_013952529.1:1372015-1380573 GCF_001266775.1 Austrofundulus limnaeus | reverse complement strand
TGGGTCTTGGAGAGGAAAAAGGAATTTGGGATTTGTGCTTTCTAAATTTAGAATTGAGTAGCGCTAATCCCAAATAAGGTTTCAAATTTGATCATCAAATTTGTCTAAAGTAAAGATAGAGAGCCGTCTATATCCACTACGTTATGTAGACATATAATTCATTAAAATGTCATCAACCACTAATAATAAAGAAACACAGAAAAGTTTAAATTCACACTCTTATTTTGAAATGAACAAGAGTTCCTGTTCATCCTGTAGACTACCCAGACTGCATCGCTTCAGTTTTACAATAAACAGTTTAAAATTACTAATATATCTGTATGTTTTCTTACAGAAGCCCTGCCATAAACATAAGAAAATGACCAATAAGCAGCAGAACTAACAATCCACAACTATTTTTTTACAACATGATTCAAAAGTCTGTTTCAACAAATCACCTCCCCACACTGCAACATGTGCCAATCTGTGAATGGAAATTAGTGTTCTACTAGTTGGTAATAAAGTGCTGACATGTTTCATGGTTAAACTGGAACGTTTTCTGGTAATCGGAGGTCATCTTGTGCTTGATGTTTAGCTTCCACTAAGTTTTGTTGAGCGTATGTGCTTTTGAACTTGTGGAGCTAATAGTGCTTTAGAAACTGCGCAACTAAATTTTGAATTAGCGCTGCCCTCCACTGACTAAATGTTTAGTTGTTTTCTGAGAAACAACCAAATAAATGATGTTTATAAATCACCTGTTGGATTTCAGATTAAACTCATCTTATGTTTTGGCACAAACAGCTCAAAATGACAAAACGAGAAGTGGAGAAAAAGAGGCAGAAATGAGGCTGATGAGCCGTCAGAGAGTTCAAATCACACGAAACAAGCAGCAGACAAATGACTCTGTGCTTGGAACATGAACTCCTGCTTGTGTTTCTGTGAAACTGTGCAAAGTGGCATTCTTGTGCAAAGCACACACACACAGACACACACAGGCGGAGGCCAGAGCCAAGTTTCCTGGCAAGAAGCAGCTCAATCTGGCCAACAGAAGGGGACAGAGGGACCAACGGAACAGAAAGACACACAAAGGCTGTGCTGGAAAACAGTAGTGATGTTTAATTTCTGCTCTGTGTGCAAACTCTGGATTTGTTGTTTGTTTTTCTGTGTTTCTGTGGTTAAAATCTGGTTTTTATTGTTAAAACTGTTTGTGGATCTTCCAGACGTCAATAAAGACACACAAAGAGGAAGATGTGTAAATAAAAGGAAAACAGCTGGATCTGTTGGGCTTTTCCTTAAAAAGACAAACATAAATGGATAAAATAAACAAGTTAATGTTTTTTTTACCTATAGAAGTTGTGGCTGGAACTGGCTCTTTGGACACTGTGGAAAGAAAACACGTATTTGTTTATTAATGTACTACCAAACAGTACTTTATACAGAGCAGAAGGTGTCTTTATTTACCTGAGTAGTAGGAATTCAGCAGGGATTTGCTCTGCAGCGTCTTGCTTCCCTGCATGGAAAAGGAGCAGGGGGAGGGGGAGGCTGCAAAAAACAGTGGGAGAAAACAAAGGAAGAAAAGAAAAAGGTAAGACAAATAAAAAAAAACAGAATGAAGGAGGTGAAGAAGAGTCAGAAACCAGAGTTAGGCTGGTGATCGCACCTAAAACCCAACATTTATCCCAGAACACAACAAACAATATGAGCTGAAGGCAGATCAATTGTTACCAGAACAATCCAATAACACTAATGGAGCCATCATCACAAACACCATCCAATTATGAAACAACAGTGGTCAGAGGCCAATGAGCATGCACTTAGTGGTCTCAGTCTGGGTCAATACATTCAACAGGGTGGGGGCTACTGGAAGGGAAACATAGAAATAAGGATTTATTGGTTAATATAACCACCAACGATTTAAAAAAAAGATAACCCTGGTTTCTAGAGGAGCTTTGAAAGTCCTCAGAGATCTTCAGCTGATTGGCTGCAAAGTTTGAATGTTATTAGTTAATTGATGTCTAAAGCTTATGTGACATCATGGTTGTGTACAGAGGGGAGCAGGTGGGACCTAAAGACCCTCATCCCAGGTGTGCAGACTCTGGTTGCAAAACATAAACAGCTTCAACTCTCAACAACAATATAAGGTGAGATATAAGGTCAGAGGTTTCAAACAAAGTTCCAACAACAGCCTAAAGAAACAAACTGATAATAAAGTGCTGCACATTACTGAAAACCACCAAAAAGACATTGTCCACCCAAGAAGGTCAATGACATGACTCATGTTATGAAAGACGTGCAGAAGTGTAACAGTCAGGTGGCAAAAGCCCCAACCAGGCAGAAAAGGAGATATGATCCTTAAATTCACATTTTAATGTTTCATTTGGGTCTATAGAAAGTGGAACTGCCACGCTTTGGTCTGCATTCTTGCATACTGTAACTCCACAAGCCACGCCCCTTTTTGGGGGTGTGTCTCAGATCAACTTGTTTTGAAGCTGTCTCTTTGAATCTAAATGAGGCACTTCACCCCTCCCCCCAGACTGGTTCATTCCAGTTTGATAGAGGGGTTTAGGACTACAGTATATAGCTGCACAGAAACGGTTTAATTACGAATTAATTTAAATATGTCAACAAGCGACGACTTGTCCATCCAGCCTTATATGTTGGAGCCAGAGTCTGACCCAGAACCAGAGGATGAAGACCACCAAGTTGTTGGTAAGTCTAGACCATACCTGGCAGTTCTGTCACAAATAATTTGTCGTAATAGTTCAGAAAACATCAAAACATACAAGAAAACTGAACGGGTTGAAAAATCTGACCCAAACAGAATCTAAAGATATCTAAGCAGCACCAGGAGAGTCTAAATTATAATTTTCTGCAGACAAAAAGTGGATTTTGCAGGACATATCTTCTTTAAATCAGTTGGGTTGCCCAGAATACCTTTAAAGTATTTTGCTGACACTATATGTTTCTGTGTTAAGAAAAGATACTGACTGTTCATAATTACTCCACACAACCCAACTTTACATCATCACTATAAAAAGTTGTGTGTTTCAGTCATCTAAAAATGTTTTCAGAAAAAAAAGAAAGGGATTTATTTTCAGTAACACTTGTAATCAGGTTGAGGTTTGTGAAAAGTCATTATGATGCACTTTCTGCTAAAAGCCAAACTAACTTTCTTGACTTAATAACAGCTGGATAAGTTCAAATTGGCCTCTGTGGGAATGAGGTCAGCAGAATAAAACGGGGAAGTGTTTAGCAGATTTATCACTGCGATTCATCATCAGAGCTTTTTGTCTTTAGCTCTGATGGATGGCTAACTTGTTTTAGCACATCCACTGTCTTTCATATATATAAACCCAGAGACTTGAAGGCCCCATAAATAAATGATGTGCAGGATAGACACAGGCACATACAGGTTCAGATAAGAGCCGAGGGGACTGACTGAGATGTATCGTATGGTAGCTGAGCCTGAATGATCCCTGCAGAGACTCAGAGATCACACAGACCTGCTGAAGGCTTCTGCTCCTAATGTTTTCTCTACTTTAGGACAGTGATTAGAGGGAAAAAGCGTCCTCTCCAGCTCCTGTGACACTCAGTGGACAGACGGGAGTTTGTCTCATCTTTGTTGTCCCATTGAGTCTCTTGTCTCCACCGTCACCCTCAGCTCTGCCTTCGCTCTTTTTCTTTTTCAGTCATTCTGTTTGCACGGCTCAGTCCACTGCAAATGTGTGCAAAACTTTGTCGATATTCTGTTAATGTAAAAAAAAAAAACATAGTTTCGCAAATGCGGTGTTTCCATTAAGTAAGAAATGCTATTAAAGTCACGTGAATACGTTTGTTCTCATGATAAGTCATTACAAACATGGCGGCGATGGATGTAAACACATAGCATGTTGCTACCACGACACTAGCGCTCATCATCAGAGGAGACGTCGGCGTCTTTTATCGAGGCTTTCCAGAGACAAGTCCCTACTTGGGAGCGGCTACGTATGCTGTGTTTTTGGGAAAATGTAGTCGGTGAGTTTACAATTTTATACTACTTCTGTGATATTACTACTACTTCTACTTCCTGTTGTCTTCGTCTTCATCTTTTTCACCAGTAGAAACAGCCGGTTGTTGATCACGTGACTCCTGTGATGTGAAAAAAGTGTTTTCATTGCAGTTTTGCAAAAAACACCAATTTCGATACGGCTGAAATACCACCTCAACCTAGCGCAAAAACATTTTGTCGAAAAACATATATTTTTTTAAATTGACGTGTTTCCATTGAGCTAATTCTTTTTCAAAATTCTAATTTGCGCAATTTCATGATCAATGGAAACACAGCTACTGAGAGTTTCTGGCTTAAGTTTGGATTTGACCAACTCCATGCCACGCTGCGTAGAAAGTCAGGACTGTAATCAAATAGGTTTGGTTGCATGATTTTTAAAAAGCATGAAAGATGGTTTGTGTTGTGGAATTCTTTATTTAACCAAAACAGAAACACGTGATGTAAGAATAAAAAGTTGCAATAAATCCCGATGACCATTCACGGAGCACTTTTTATTCTTGGATCACGTGTTTCTGTTAGAACAAAGGTTCTTTTATCCAGTGTGGAGTCACGGTCCGAGTCCAGACCATCAGCTCCTCATTCACTCAAAACATGTTTAGTCCTGAGGCTCATCAGAGGGAGATCTTCTGGTCTCGGCCCGTGGATCCTGTTCGTGATGCCAAATTGTCGTGGAATTCTTTATTTAACCCAAAACAGAAACACGTGATCCAAGAATAAAAAGTACGATGCTAATGGTCATTAGGATTTATTGCAATTGCAGACACACATCACGTCACACAGGGCATTGGTACAAAATGTGTGTAATGAGACAGTCTCAAATACACACATTTATACAGAATGTTATCCAAACAGACAATAACATCTCTCCTGGTGCCGATGCTTGGGTCGAGAGCATGATATTTGATAAACTAGCAGCAAGAATGATTACTTCTAACAGATCTCTCTCTCTGAGAGAAAACAGAGGATAAAAAGTGGAATCATAAACCATGATGACATTTTAAGGTAAGTAAAAGAGCTCACTGACTCTTGACCTGAGAAGAATGTGGGACTTTAGGGGATGTTATTTTTACAATACAGTTTGGGATTTGTGTTTTTTTAAAGGACTGCAGAAACAAGTGGCAGTAGTTTAATACAGATATTATCCCTTGTTTAAAATTCCACTAATGTCTACAAATGAAAGGTAATAATGTGTTTTATGAAAATGATCCACGTCACTGCACTGTTCCCTGATTTACATTCTGTTTGCTGTACTTTTTAATGGTACCATTTTCCTGCTGTAGATAATTTAAGTTTTATCTTTTCCTCTCCCCATTGTCCTCTTTCCTCCATTACTTCTCTCATTCCTTTATCTGCTCTCTCCTTCATCTAATGCCCACAAACAACAGATTCTCTCCTCTGAGATAAAATCCCTCTCGTTTTATGCAAACAGGTTATGTATGCTAATGCCCCCCCCACCCCAAAAAAATAGCTCAGCTTTAATGCAGTGAGGCTTGTACCTGCATACCAAGAGAAATCTGCTTTGACAGCAAAGTCCTGTGGAGATAGCTGGTGACTGGGTGAGAATGCAATAACACAAAAGGTTATTTGTCCTGTGAGGGTCGATGCACGTAAATATTATTGGGTCCCCTGCCTTGTGTCAGCGTTTTCTGCCTCATTAGGAGTGAGCCGGAATCTGTGACTGGGAATAAACTCAGTGTGTGTGTGTGTGTGTGTGTGTGTGTAAGTCTTGTCTACAGGTCTGTACAAACATGGTGCACTACATCATCATACCTGGACCATCTTCTAACCTCAAAAACCAAACAAATCAAATGCAAAACCACAAAAATAGATTTTTTTTGTCCTGAATGATAAAATGATTGTAGAAATTTAGGAAATAATGACATTTCAGCTATACTTAGTTCTTCTTGGTCCTAACCTGTGAGCTTGTACTAAAGTACTCAGACTGGGACTGATGGATCTGGCTCCAGAACACATGCTGCATCCAGGACCTCTGCTTTTAGAAAAGCATAAAACTATAAAGCTGACTGCTTTAAATAGCCTACATGCCATGACCATTAATGACGTATTTCTGTTAAAATTCCTGCCTACTGCCTGTTGTTTTTAGAGTTAGCTCCTAGTACCAGTGAAAAAGTCACTGGTATAAAATGTGAGTTCTGTTGTGTGCTGTTGTGTCCACTAACCAACAGGTATAATAGTTAGTTTTTCTCCATTTTTCTCTTGATGAGGAGGAAAGGTGACAGCAATGGATCACATAGCAATACAGGGAAAACTTAGCTATAAAAGCTCACGCTCCTAACAATAAAGCTGCTAAAATCAAACCTGTCCATCAAAAAGTGCAGCATTTAAACTTTTCAACCTGTTCAAGCACAGCTCTAAAAAAAAAATAAAAAACTTGACCTGAACGAGCACTCTGAGCTGTTTAAAATATCACAGCTTTACGACGCAGGTGATTAACGTCCAGATGGGTCTGCTCTTAGTGTTTCCAACGCAGGAACATTATTGTCATCACCGCGGACCGTCAGAGGAAGAGTGCAAGCAATTATGACCAGCATTAGCTCCGACCCGTGGCTCTCTGCAGCCAAGCTCTCCCAAAAGGCCAGCGTGACATTTTCAAGAGAAAAATGCCCTTTTGAAAGCAACTGCCTAATTACACCAGACACACACATACATGTAGTTTAAAAAATAAATAAAAAGGGAATATGTCTTCACACGTGAAGGCCAACTTTCCTGTGATCACAACTAAAGGTAGAACATGCAAATGTGCTGGACTTGCACAAGCATAAGGTGTTAAAAAATAAAAAAGTAGTGAAGAACAAACAGCTCCAATGTTGATGACCCCTCCTACAATATTACTAATTAAATATCCACACGTTAAAACAAGATCAAAGGAAATTTAAACGTGTGGAGGAAATAAAATCGTGTTTTACGTACTGAAGCCATTCAGCTCCTGGTTGGAGGTGGAGAACGGGTCGTCTTTGTGCAGGGTGCTGACTTTGGTGGTGCTCTTATCGGCCGTGGTGACCGGACCCATCTCCCTCTGCTGAGTGGAGCTGCTGGCTGTTTCCTTCTGCTTTTTGGCCAACTTCCTGCAGTAAAAACACAAACAGGTAGACTTAGAAAAGCACGCAGGACTGTAAATCACAGGTGCAGCAAGCAGAGAGACAAAGAACAAGAAGGAAGTTATGATGAAAAGTGTAAAAAATAAGAAAACATGAAGTGAAGGTAAACAGGAAATCGTTTAGTAATGAACAAACTCACTTACACCCAACATTTAAAGAAAACTCAGAACTTTGTTTTTGACTGGACCGGTGGGACACCTGGCCTCTCAGGTATAAACGGTACGTACGTATAAAAAAGTTGTGTGCGCCAGGTTCTACGCCCACGTTGTGATGTAGTAAAACCAACGTTGCGTTGAAAGTGTGCATATATTTACACACACCTGCCCGGCTGCTTTTGGCTCGCGGTACCCTATTCGCCTTTCAGCTTATTTGGACACACCCCTATACACCAGGAACAGGGACCCCCAATCCACCACCTGGGGGACGTGCCTCTACGCAGTGCAACCTCAGCACAGGAGTGTTTAACCCTGCAGATGATGTCTTCATGAACAGCATTAACCTCTTCATTCTGATGGAAGCTGTAAAGATGACTTCTATCTGCCTCTGTTTCAATCTGTTTTTTAAATCCAGTTACACACAGCTGCACTCTGACTCCAGCACATTCTTCATATCAAGATGAAAAGAATCAGAATCAGTTTTACAGTGTGGTTTAAGGCCATTTATCAGCTTTACGTCTAGATTCCATCAGGGTGAGTCACTTTCAGCTGCATAATTATTGTTGTAGAAGCTCAGAGAGGAAAATTATACAGGGAGGTTATTCCTTTCTCAGTATTTTTCCTGCAATTAGCACAAAAGGGACATGATTCAGTGGGAAACAGTGGAGCATCTACAGTTTTATCTCTAAAGATGAATTTAGCTGTCTGGTGACTGCTGATGTGAAATCCCCCGAGTGTTTTTTTTTACATTCTCTGATGTTTCCCTTCACTGTTCTGATGTCAGGACTCCCATCTGTTGGCCGGTTTGAGCTGAGTTTCAGAAACACAGAGAGCAGATTGCAGGAGTGACAGCGAGTGGTTCTGAGCCCACCCTGGCTCATTCACTGCAGCTTTCTTAAATCAAACGCTGCCTTTTCCTGCGGGGACCTTCTAACCCAGGAGTCAGGAGAAGCTTTTGACCCTGAAGAAACTGGAAGTGATAATTAGTGGGCTTCATTTGAAATGAACTCTGAGTGCACAGTGCTGCCACGTGCACAGAACTGTTTCAGTGATGGGTTCTGAAGTTTCACTCAGATCTCGTTAACAAACTATTAATATCATAAACGGGCCACATTGTAGGTTTTAACCATCTAATAAAAGCAGCTAAACTTCAATTTAGCTGAAACGTCTCTTTAGCCATTTTATAAATATATTTATGGTTTTAACGTAGACATTTACCGTATTTATTCATGTATAATACGATCTCATGTATAATAC
>NW_013952529.1:1369638-1371538 GCF_001266775.1 Austrofundulus limnaeus | reverse complement strand
CTGTAGCAGCACCATATGAATTCTGGCATTTTACACATAGTCCACCAGGAGGCGCCAACACAAAGTCAGAGACTTCACATGAGATTTGGGCCATCTTGTGGGGGAAAAGCAGATTACTTCCTACTCACGAGCGCCCCCTCTGGTGGGGAAACTTTTTACAGGGATACAAACTTTTTCAGAACACCGGTAGACAGTAGCCATTACAGACGAACATGTGTTTGTTGTTGTTCGATTTGTTATTTTAAAAATACATCTAAAATATCCCGCAATCAAAATAGGAGAAAATGCAGTGACCATGGATATAGCTCCTTCACAATAAAATCCACAAATAAAAACACTTCATTCTGAGCTAAAAATACTCTACTGGAACTGAATAAAATATATTCTAAAATGGATCCTGAGCTTAAATTAGACTGTCAGATCAGGACAGTAATTAAAAAAAGTTTTTATCATTTATTAAGCTGAGAAAAGTAAAACTCATCCTTCCAAGAAGACATTTTGAAATCAACTGTGTTCAGTTACAAAATGCTGAATATATCTAAGCTAATTTGACTTTGCATCATAGTCTGTCTAAACACCTTGAAATTGTTTCTTTAAGAACTTCCTCCCGTTTCTGACGCTCCCACTTCAGCATGTTTTCAAACAATGCTTTGGGGTAGTGGTGCTCTGTGGGAGGGGCTTTGTACCAGAAAGCACAGAAGCAGAGATTCCAGGATTTCTCCAACATGCATGAATGAGTCGAAGCAACACTGTGTTTTTGATGAATGACTTTATAACATGATATAAAGATAAAAGTCCATTTTGCATAATACCGCCCCCTCTAAAAGCCACTTTTTTCTTTTGTTTTAAACGCTTTGATTTTCTCTGATCTTAGTGTTTGTTTTTTTTTACATTTAATTTCATTTTTAATTTCTTCAAGCTGTATTTTGTGTCTTATGTGAGCCATGTTTTATTTCCTGCTGTATTCAGCACTTTGGTTGTTTAAAGTGCTTTATAAATAAAGTTGGACTGAACAGGATCAATAACCCAATCATACAGAACACCCTGACCTTCCAGATAAACTCTTTAGTTTTATTAATCAAGCTTTTCTCTTTACACAATGACATGACATGTAATTGTTTCAAACACATAAAAATAATGTAATGTTATTGTGCACTCAGAAATGTATAATGTAACTTTTAAAACACTGTTTGTGTTGCAGAGAAATAAGAAGAAGCTAACAGAGACCATGTTCTTTCCCTTTAAAAAAGCCATAAAAGCTTTTATGACCACTGTAATAATGTGCTCTAATGTCTGACTGAAGCTCTGTGAGCTTAATTTCATGGCTGTTTGCAGCTCTGCAGGGCTTTATTAGTCGTTTTATCTTTTTAACAGGGAAGATCGTTTTTTTTCTGCACTTGATTTTTAATTATATACGCAACAAAAAGCTAATTTTTAATGCAACGTATTAACATTTATTCACCAGCTGATGAGTGAGTGGCATGGATGTGTGAGGAGCTGTCAGACCTTCCTTAGCAAAGCAGCATTAAAGGGATCCTTGTTTAGTTGTAACATTAGACTTTATTTGATGAACATTTATTTTAACTGTAAAATAAAGACTGTAAAAATACTGTAGGCTGTTTAGTTTAGTAAAATCTTAAAAACATATTTTAACACGGACAGAGCCATTTTATTTGCACACAAAGCATTCTGGGTAAATGATGACGTGGATAGGTCCTCGGTGCGAGGCTGCTAGCGAGCTATATCCACCCTGAAGGTTAATCTTGGACAATATCTGATGATCGACTCTTTTAAATGCAGAAAGCTTAGCCTTTTAGCCTTTGCGCTAGTGCCGACGCTATACTTCCTTATATGTATTAGCTCGGCGCTAGTGCGACAAACAAGCTAAACTGAGGTCCTC
>NW_013952529.1:1356661-1369427 GCF_001266775.1 Austrofundulus limnaeus | reverse complement strand
TATATATATATATATATATATATATAAATAGCTGAAATACCAAAAGTCATAGCTGGAATGTTCTGAAAGAGCTGAACATTTGGATGTATAAATTGTGAAAATAGCACAAAAATTGTAAAACGAGATATGTGCCAAACAAATGTACGGAAGAAAAATGCTGTCAATGTGAATGATTGTGAAGCGTTCACACAATTACTGATATTTATTTATGTAACGAGCTTCAGCATCTAAAACAACAATTAACTCTCAATTGGACTTGTGGACACTTAAATGTAATAAAACAAAGACAATAAGAGAATGAATGATCGTAGATCTCATCGAGCGCCACATGAACGCTGAAGTTTTGAAACATTTGTAAAGATCCAGCCTCTGTCGTTTGGACTGAATCAGCAACACTTTGCACAGAAACGTGAGAGTGCTGCGCTGCCCACAAGTTGTGAGAACAGAGCGACCCAAGTGTCTCACTGAGTGCACATGCTGCGTTTGTTCACATGCAGCCTGTTGCAGCAGCTCCACTCACTCTGCTTTTCTTTGTCTCATCTTCAAATCTTCTAAGAAGCATTTTTTTAAATCATTCTGCCAGGCTGCATCAGAAGCCATGCTGCTTAAGTGATTTCTGCTGTCAGTTTCTGACATCTGTTTTAAGAAACTACAGTAACAAGAGACCGGCTGAGCTCTCCAAGATTTATTTAACTAATAAAACAACAGCTTTAAATGATGACTATGCTAAATCTAACTGCACTCAAACTGTATTATCATAAAAAGGAAGTGGACAAAGGACAATGAATGTATGGAGGACCAACACTGTGATCATTACAAATAAAAACAGAAATGTATAAATGGACCAATAAACAAATACACTTAAAATGCACAAATTAAATCAAAAAGGAGAACTTTGCCTCATTAATTGACCATCATTGATTTTTCCAGCTTAGTTCCAATAAATTACATATTTTAGCCCATAATTTTAAAGTTATGGGCTAAAATTATTAATTGTTATTGTCTGACTGAAAACATTTTCTTCTGTTCCCAAACAACTGATTACATATTTGGCTCTCCTACATGGCCTTGAAGAGCTGTGGAACCAAATTCTCCTGGATGTTTACGTCGACTGAGGGTCTGCTCCCCAATAAACAATAAAGGTCTATCTTAATTTATCTTATCTTATATTACATTTTATTGTTTTTAAAAGGTACATATTTTTAGTTTTTCCTTTTACTTGTGCATACATTTATGTCTCTCAAATAATTAAATTGACATATTTTTAATATTTTTATTTCCAAGTGTTCTTACATTTCTATGTCTCCTGACTTTTCACTTTTCTGCCTCGTTATGTAAATGAGGTGGGGGGAGCTTTTTTGGTCAGCTCCTTTCCTATTGGTCAAAAGACAGAAAGTAGGAGGAGCCATGCGCAGATCTTAGTTGCGTGCTTGTGCTGCCTCAGTTTAGCTAAAAGTTTAAAGTTTAGTTAAAAACAAAGATACAGGTAAGTGTTCTCCTTGTCTTTGTTTTAAACTAAACTTTAAACTGAATTATAATTACAATTAAATATAAAATGAGGTAAAGTTCTCATTTTTTATTTATTTGGTGCATTTTACGTGTATTTATTCATTTGTTGGTCCATTTATATATTTCTGCTTTTATTTCTAATTATGAGAGTTTCAGTCCTCCATATCAGGAGGAGCAAAACAAAAATGAAGGAAAAGCACATTTAAACCATTTAACCCTCATTTATGACAGAAGTGTTAAAATCCTGGTAAAGATAGATGTGAATTGAGCGGTGATGAATTAATGTCCTGACAGGACAAAGAAAACACATGTAACCCAATCATCACAGAGGATGCAGGGTTATCTGAAGGATTTTCTTTAAACACAACATCTACAGCAGGAGGAGAGGTAGTCACAGGGCTGAAACTGTCTGTGTGTAATCACTACAAGAGTCTGATTTAATAATGATGAATGTGTGCAACCCGCAGATCAAAACATTTAAAACATTCAGAAAATGAATGAATCTCATATTTACACCCACAGCTTCGGCATGTTGATTAACAAAAGGATCTCGATAACAAAGAAGCATCGGCTCTGATACAGAAACAATTGTTCCTCCTGTTGAGTCAGAAAATCCATCCAACTTCTTTTACAGAAGTTAAAAGAAAAACTCTCCTCCAGAACACACCAACACATTTCTGCGCTCACTGTAAGAGGCTGACATTGAGTCAACAGTGTGTGTGTGTGTGTGTGTGTGTGTGTGTGTGTTTCCCTGAGCTGGACATCAGTGTGTTGGTCCACACGGGGCCAGGAGTGGGCGTGCAGCTCGGTGACTTATCACGACGCAGCCTGTTTCCACGTGTTCCTGACTTCACGTAGGACAAGTTCACCGTTTCCTTACTAAGTTTCCTGCAGCTTTAAAACATCTAATATCACATCAAATATGATATTTCTGTTCCACTGAGATGCTCTCCTGCACCTTCACTATAATCTTTACATCAACAGCATTTTCCAGTAACATTAACTCCTAAAATCCCACCAGGCGCTGACCTTGGACCTGGTAGGACCTTGTTGGACAGCAGCAGGATGCACCTACATGCAAACGTAGCATGGTGGGACATGTGGGACAGGTCGTCAACAAGTCCTTGTCTTGATCAATTTGGTAGCCAAGGCTGGAGGCTGATTTTTATAACAAAAAAATAAATAAAAATAAAAAAGAAAACTTAATCTGAACATACAGCAGAGGCATGACTTTAAGGGGAACCTTAACCCCTAATTTACACTACATGCGTTCCGGCTCCGGTCCGAGCTCCGCAGCAAATACACACCCATTATAATTAATGAGAGTGTTTACACTGGCTGCGCAGGGCAGCGGTGAGCGGACGGCGATCCGTCAAAATTAGAACAGATCCTATTTCTGCCGGACTCCGGAGCTGCGCCGGAGGACATTTTTAAAGATTACGTTGCACCAACAGGAAGAGGAATGAGCACAACATCCGTATTTTCAAAATAAGACACTATTAGGCTGGATAATTTATCGGAATAATGTCGAAACCCCAGCTATATTAATAAAAATATGGATATATTTCTATGCAAATGCTGTCAGAAAGTATCGTTCTGTTTGGGAAGCAGATGGAAACGTAGCATGAAGCATATGTGTACACACACGATAGACGTGGATTTTATTTTGAAATCAGAAGTTTCAGAAAAACGACAACGAGACAGTTTCAACCATATCAATGTTTTCAGCTGTGTTTGGAGTTCGTCTTTCACAGAATTAATTATTTTTTGCTCTGACTTCCACTTTTATCACTGAATTTATCTCGTCATCTCCTTCCTCCACCCTCGGAGCTGAGCGGAGCGGGGTCTGTTAAACTGAGACACAAACGAACAGCTGCGACCTGCGCACCGCAGTGCAGCGGAGTGCAGACGCATGTAGTGTAAATTCGGGGTTAAGTCTTGTGGAAGGAAAGTGTTCAGAGCTGAGCCTCCCACTCTGATTGGCAGCAGCTCTCTTCCTGCAGGCTCATATCTTTAGTTTTTACTCCATAAACACTGACGTCCTGAGCAGCTGACGTGCTGCAGAACTGGACAGATCACATAAAAACTGCTCATGTTTATTCCACGTGTGTCTGCATATCTGTGTATTAGGAGAGGATATAATACTCTGTGCTTGCACTGCACTTTTTGACCTGTGCTCTTTGTGTGTTTGTGATGTGCGTGTGTGTGTGTGTGTGTGTGCGTGTGTGTATGATTACATTGCTGATCTATCTGAAGGTCATGAAGCAATAAGCAAGAGGTCAGCTGTGGAGGAAATATCCCCTTCATCCCTATCAATCCATGGGTCCAGAATACTCGCAATAATATTATATATATGTGTGTGCTTGTGTTTGTGAAAAAAAAAAAAAACCTGCCCAGGTTTGAAGTTAAAGCAGCTAGCGCACACCTGTTGAAGTGATGCAGGTAAATGATAGGGATGTCCCGATACAACTTTTTCACTTCCGATACGATACCGAAATTGCAACTTTGAAAATTGTCCGATACCGATATTGACCCGTTACCAAAACAGTACAAGTCACACACTTTTACCTATTTTGTACTGTAAAATCTTAGAAAAGTCTTGATCAAGTCAAACAGTGAAAAAGAGTAGGTATGAAAAAAACGGACCTATTTATTTTTAACCAATGGATCACATACATTTTAAACTGAATAACATTATACAATTTAATATAATAAAATAAATTACAATACACTGAACAAATAACATAATAATAACAAAATGTACTTTTAAAGTGTAAAATAATTCAAAATCACTACAGTTATTTATTTATTTTTACCATCTGTCAGCCTGGTGCTGCTTTATGGTGGGAATAACTGAAGGTGGGGACAAAACAAAACCCCACATTATTGTCTGTTCAAAGTTAAGAGTCCACAGCTCCAATTTTACTGACTGTAACTAAAACAACATGATCATTGATAGATAGATAGATCTTTATTTGCCATTTGTGCATATACAGCAGTTTATACACAATGGAATTCTTGTGTGGGCATCTCTCCTAGTCACAGTATAGATGACAGAACAGTAATGATAGAAAAAACATTATAAGGTCTAAGAAAACAGTATAAGAACAATAAAAATGTAAAAAAAGGAAATGTATATATATTTACACATAAGCACACTAAAAAAGAATAAAAATTTTAAAGATAAATTTCAGCACAGTAGATGGTGTGGCACAATAGCAGCACAACAGTACAATCAGTGTGTCAAATGTAGGACCTGTATGCAACTTAGCAGCATTTCACATTTCTTAAGGATGAATGAATAAATTCATTGCACTTAATCTTCACTAAAACAAGTGTGTAAATAGATTAAACATCACTCTACAAACAAGAGCAAAAATAAATAGTAAGAATCAGTAAGTTAATTATTAATACCTTCTACAGTCTGAGCATCATGGGGAGATTAGCCTCTCACTCCTGCAGGGAGCAGTTTTTATCACTGCTCTCATCATGTCGCTCGTATTCCAAAACAAAATCTGCGCTCTTCCTTTCTTCTGTCCATCAATCCCAGAGATAATCCATGGGCAACATTCTGCTGATGTCAAAACCGTAAAAAGCGTGCTGTCCTTGCTTCTGCCCGCTAGAACCACCGGAGTGAGAGGAGGTTCTGCTCGGTTGGAATCCTGGAGACACTTTTGGACTGAGGCTGAACCGAGCCGAACCTCAAAGCTGCTGCCAGGGTGGAGAGTAGTTGTCGCTCCGGTTTAAAACGTTCACGGTTCTGTGCCCCCACGGAAAACTTGTGCGTGACAACTTTGCACTTAGCTTAAACTCTGTTTCTGATGAAAACAAAGTTCTGCTGCCGACATTCTTGCTAACTTGCGCAGCATGTTGTTGTGATCACGTGAGCGCTGCATGCTGGATCCAAGCACTGCTGGATAGAAACACTGGAGCGGAGTCAGTGGACTGCTGGAACGGACTGCTAATATTGGAGCGCTTATATCGGACATTTTTATGCAGGCCGATAAAATCCGATACTCATTTTTTGGCTGATATCGGACCGATATCCGATATCAATGTTGGATCGGGACACCCCTAGTAAATGAGCTAAAACACGTCTCAGAAACAGCAAAAAGCAACAACAGGATGTTGGGCAGAGAAGAGGAGGAGCAGCCTTTTCCCCAAAACATTTTCTTTCCATCCAGTGGTGGTCACCAGCCCACTAAAGCGCAAATCCACTAATTGTGGACCTAAATATTTAATTTGCACTTTAGCAGTCTTACTAATTTTTATAATTCATAAGCAGATTTGTTCTTTCTAAAATTAAAATGCAGTACCACTAATAACTAATTATCTACCAGTCATCATTATCTTGAACAGCAGAAGGTATGTCTGTCAATGAATCACAACATGTGATCTATCCAACAGCACCCCTCCCAGATAAACACACTTATTGTGAAGGTATACATCCTGCTGACTGTTGCATTCGGCCATGATTCTGATTTCCCACAATGCTTTGTGTCTGCTTACATAGCAGGAAGGCAATAGCAAAACAGTAAACATTTGTAATCCATACTAAAATTTTCTATGTATTGATTTATTTTACTTTACAATCGGAGCTACTTTTTAAAAAAAATAAAGTTTAAACGCCAGAACTCAAAAGCAATCAGCCAACGGGGTTAGAGACTCAGAAATGATTTAAAGATGTTTTGCTGGTGAAGACTGACATTTAGTGGTCAACTGGAGCAACTACATGGAAAACATCCAAATCCAGGTAGAAAAAAATCAAAAAGAAAAAAATCAGTAGGTCCTCTGGATGGGTTCTTCTTTAGTGAAACGTTTCATCTCTCCTCCAAGAGACTTCTTCAGTCTGATGAGTTTCAGGTGAACTGGAAAACTTTAAAATCCAATGGAAACATGAAAAACTTTAAAATCCAAGCTCTTATTTTGAAGGGAAGATACTAGTTTCCTGTTCCCCGTGCTTTCGTTTCCTGTCAGTCCGTCATGTATCCAGAATGCATCGCTTCAGTTTTTCCAATAAACAGTTTTAACATTCCTTTATTGATGCTTCTTTAATGAAAAATCTACAACAAACAAAAAAAAAAAAAACAGACAAAGAAGCAGCCGAACTAGCAATCCTCAACAACTTTTTAATTTTTACACCAGGAGCCAAAGTTCTGTTTCAGGAACTCACATCCCCAGCAGAGGCTGAAGGATCCGACATGAAGAATGACAGAACAACGGAGGAGGAAAAGTCAGAAAGCAACAGGCAGAGGCTGAAAACTCAGGAGAAGGGAAAGGCCTTGTCATTATCCTTCCCGCTCCTCCAGCCGTCACACATCCATCCCGATAATGACCTCGTTTAAATGACAAATTCCTCACCAATTGTAATTGCCAACGAGCGGGACATAATCCTTCTTTAATGAATATCACGGCGGCAGTTCATTAACCACTCAGGTTACCCCACTGAGCGCCAGCCGCCACTGACTCCCCCACCCCCACCGGATGGAGACGTTAATTGCAGACTGTTTGAGTCATGGATAATGAGAGATGAGTGGGAGGGGACGATGGAAACCATCAGGGAGATCCGAACGCTTCCCCCGATGCTTTTAGGAAGAGAAGAATTCCCAGGAGACACAAGATGGGAGGAAGTGAAGTGAAGCAGCAGAACTCTGAAAAATCTGCTGCTTATTATTTCTTTATTTGACTTATTAGATGTTCTTGAAGGTTCACATGCACTTACTTTAAAATTTAGCACCTAGTGACTCATTATAAAATTAAATATGTACAAACTCATCATGAAAGGAGTTGTTTCTGCACTCTACAAAATGAAATGTTGAATTTACTTAGTCATGTCAGCTGGTTTCACTTAACCTAGTAGAGTAAATATGAGGCAAGATTTTATTTTCCACTTGGTTTACTGGAACCAGTTAACCCAGGGGTCTGCAACCTGCGGCTCTGGGGCCACATGTGGCTCTTTGGTCCCTCTGCAGCGGCTCTTTGAAAATATGACCAAACCGAACCAAACATAACGGTATACCCATAACAGAAATCAATTTTTATACAAATCTGTGATCAATACTACTAATACAAAAAGTAAAACATGTTAGCTCAGGCTAGCCTGTTGTTTAAGTAAAAGTAAGTTAAGTAAAGTTTTATTTATAAAGCGTCTTCCACAGAAATAAATTCACAAGGTGCTGTACATTCAGGGAAGGGGGAGGGGGTAGTTAAGAAACACCCATTCAAGAAGACATACAAGACAAACATGGGGGAACAGGTGTTCACATTAATATTCCAATTTCTTTCTATGATCGTTCTCTCAAATCCATCAGAATTACCTTTAAATAATTTTAAGACAGCAATAAGAATTAGAAATAAATCCCAAATAATTCAGTTGTACTAGTTTTTATCCAAATATACAGAATTTTTCTTGATTACATGAACATGGTCTTTTCATTTGTCCTGATGTGTATAATAATAAATAACATAATAATAATATATTTTTAGCTAATAACTCCACTGACCCTAAAGGTTCCCAAAAAGGCCTCGAAAAGGCCCACGGACCACCACTTGCTAATCACAGTTGTAGCCTGTTTTGCGGCTCCAGACACATTTTATTAGTGAAACAAGGAGCTCTTTTATCTTAACAGATGCCCCTGAAGTTCCTTAAAAGACTTCTGAATTTTTTTGAGAGTGCCAAACTAAAAGTAAGAACCGGAAGAAGTTGTCTGACACCCTAGTCTTCAAAATAAAAGCCCCTGGTAGCGTCTGGAAACGTTTAAAGGCAGATACCGCACCATTTTTACCCACGGGTGGAACAAAGACTGTTACGGGGTTCAGTAAATTCTACAGTTTATTTCTTAGAGAGCGTGAAAAAGTACTTTTACTTTTATTTTCCCAATTTTTATGAACAGTTTTATGACTTTAACTTAAGTACTTTTCTCATCAGTGAAATTTATTTTTACCAAAATCATTTTCTGCTAAGGTATTTTTACTTTTACTTAGTTATTTTTTTCAGTAATTTCCAGACCTCTGGATTCAGTTTAGGAATAAAGTGACACATCTCATCTCTCCCTCCTTCAGAAAGAGACATCTGAAGGAGACGATTTATCCTGCAGGTCGCCATCATCGCTCTTTCTAAGAAAGCAATGCTCGCTGTGGGAAATGCATTTATTTTAGCTGAAGCTCAGCAAATCCACGAGACAACCTCGAGGTGTCCAATAAGACAAGGAGAGGAGCATTTGTTCTGACTTGTCAGGGATTGACAGAAACGCCTGTATTATGCCTGGGATGGCCTCAGCAGCGGGCCGACAGCCAGAGAACTCAAACATCCTGAAGCCATCCCCCTGTCGGAGCTGCAGTCAGACGGTCCGTCAGCTCAGGAAGAGGCTGCAGGCGAAGCCCAAACAAACTTTCATCTGCGTGTCTCAAACTCAACCAGGAGGAGAGAGATGGAGGGATGCACACGGAGGTGAAGAGAGGAGCACACACTGCAGATGTGCACGAGTCCTGCACAGATTTAACAGGCAGCGGTCTACAGCTGAGAGAAGGTGCTTGTTTCAGCGCAGCTGCAGCAGATGTTGAAACAACATTCAGGGTTTGGTTTAGAAGCAGAGGGAAGCAGAGAGAGGAGCAGGTGGCTGAACTGTATGGTGCAGTGTGAGGGACAAAATTAAGAATATTGCACAACCAGCGGAGGCTATATCTATTGCTAATCCAGCCTTTGATCTGATTAATGAGAGGCTGGCACCGCTAACTGAGGCTAGCGCTGGCAAATGAGAAGGAGACTATATATTTGTGTTAGCATCAAAGAGGTTATCAACTAGCATGGATAAGCTGGCGTTAGCATTAGAGAGGCTAGTGACTAGCATGGATAAGCTTGAGTTAGCATTAGAAAGGCTAGCAACTAGCATGGATAAGCTGGTGTTAGCATTAGAGAGGGTAGTGACTAGCATTGATAAGCTGGTGTTAGCATCATAGGTTATCAACTAGCATGGATAAGCTGGCGTTAGCATCAGAGGTTATCAACTAGCATGGATAAGCTGGCGTTAGCATTGGAGAGGCTAGTGACTAGCATGAATAAGCTTGAGTTAGCATTAGAAAGGCTAGCAACTAGCATGGATAAGTTGGTGTTAGCATTAGAGAGGGTAGTGACTAGCATGGATAAGCTTGAGTTAGCATTAGAGAGGCTAGTTACTAGCATGGATAAGCTGGTTGTTAGCATTGGAGAGGCTAGTTACTAGCATGGATAAGCTGGTTGTTAGCATTGGAGAGGCTAGCTACTAGCAAGGATAAGCTGGTGTTAGCATTGGAGAGGCTAGGGAGTATCATGTCTAGGCTGCTTACCTACTTTATTAGACTTTTTTTTGAATAAAGTAAGTAAATAAAGTTTTATTTATAAAGCGCCTTTCACAGAAATATATTCACAAGGTGCTGTACAACCATATAAATAAAGAAAACTTGCTCTATAAAGTTTAAAAAAGGCTCCAATTTGATAGTTCTGCCTTTTCTCATAATTCGGCTAAATTTAATAAAAATAACAATTAAAAAAACACTGCCATACCAGTAGACAAGGGCAAATGCAGCTGCTTATTCAGGTGATAACTAAAGCTGTCTGTTTCACAGTAATATGATTTATGTTTAATATTTATGTTGAACAGTAAATTCTGTAAACACCTGTCAGTGCATGGAGCTTATAGGTTTAGTATGTCGACCAGTTTTGTTGAGAAAGTGTTCTGTTGTGTGTTTTTGTTCACATAATTTTGGTACCTGGTAAAGACCAGATTGATTTTTAGCAAGTCATAAATCCTTGATCTTTAAACAAACAAACAAATAAATAAATAAATAAAGAAGGGTCTATATTTTCCCCTTCCCTGCCTGAAAGTGCCCACCCTGCTCACTGTAAAGAAGTCATTTCTGCGGGGGTCAGGCAGCCGGAGAGCCCGTTTCAGGAGGAAGTCCTGATTGTTCCGCTCAGTTTGCAGGAAATATTCTGATGCTTTGAAGACAGCAAGAGGAGCGGAGAGGTTTAAAATTCCCTGCAGGGATTTGGAGATGAGCTGAGGGCAACAGAGTGCAAACGTCTGCACAGGTGTGTGTGTTTGCATGGACGTAAGGCAGCTATAATAACTCTTCATTAGAAGTGGTTAATAAGCAGGAAATGGCCACTTGGTGGAGGAGATAACGCTGAATTATATTGACCTTTTAGGGTGAGACTCTTTAAGGGACGGGGCGTGCAAACAATGCAGATGAAGTTTCACTAAAACATCCCCTTCGGCACCAAATTAAGAATGGATGCAAATAATATATAGAAAAAACATATTGTGCATTTTTTAAACTGCTGAAAGTAACAAAACATTTTGATAAAACAATGATTTTAAAGCATTTGTTCACGAGAAGTAATGCGGTTTTTTAAACAGTGTAAATGTTGTAAACAGGAGAAATATTTCAACAGAAGCCAGAAAAAAAGAAGAAGAGATGTTCTGAGACAGATCCTGGTGTGGATTCTCTACTTACAGGTAATAAGAGTAGGAATAAGCATGTCTTCTGAAGCATGGTGTGGTGAGGCCGATGGTGACAACAGAGCAAAACCCAGAAGAAGGACAAACACACTGGATTAGTTCATGGCTCGCGTGGAGAAAGAAAAAAAAGAAAATACTTTTAATTCGGCACATTTTAAATCATTTTCTGTCCAATATTTCTAATCTTTATCCTCCTGAATGAGCAGTGTGTCCTCGGGGTTTCTAAGACCTGGATTTCCTTTTAACAGATGCTAGGTGTTTTTTTTAAACATACCTCCTGTAGGTCGTTTTATTCTTTAACGATGCTCCCAGAATGATTAGAAAGACAATTTTGAGGCTTATTAAACAAAGTATTAGATCTTCACCATCAAACCTGTGGAAATATTTACCAAGCTTGTGCGCGGAGCGTCAGTCGGTGGGATATAACGACTGAGGGGTAATAAGAAACTTTATGAGTTGTGGAGTGAAACCTGAAGCAAATAATTACACTTTTTTTCCTCTCCTGTTCATTAAGTTGTATTTATCCATCACTGACTCCTCTGCTTCACAGAAATGTTAGATGACTGATGATTAGTTTCATTTGAAGTTAGAATCACTGCAAGAATAATAGAAAATAATAAAAGCTGTAGGGTTTGTTTTGTATTTTCATCCACTGAGCGGTAATAAAGCTAGAAAATGCATTTTTAATAGTTTACTAAGAAAGCGCTTTCAGGGGATTCTGATGTTATCAGTCCATGAAATGGACGTTATTAGGTGTTATCAGTCCCATACAATGGCTTCAGAGGGTCCCTACTGTGCCTTCTAGGCTTCAGACTGTCCCGACAGTGCCCCCTAGTGGGTTAATATATTAATGACAATGAATGTGTAAATAACCAAAATATATTGTAATAAATTCTTTGTGTCTGTGTCAAACTTGAACCCTAGACTCCTGCTCACTGTTCCGAGACTCTACCCATTGCCCTATTGAGAGGCTGCAATATGTGTTCGTCAGAGGTTAGAGCTAACCATGTCATCTGCACTGAGGTTAACCTTGGTGGTTTTAAGCCTCATACTAACCAGCTGACAATCAGAAACCATTCTATGGGACGGGGAACCTGCTAACCGGCACAGGTGGGACATTCTGAAGCCATTCTAGGGGACTGATAACACCTAATAACGTCCATTTCATGGATGATGACATCTGAAGCGGGTGGTGCTTTTGAATTGGAGCTATTTTAAAGTTATTATGATTTCAGATTACCGGTAATTTGACTAAAGCTGAACTTCTTATATCCATAGAACCTGGGTGGTTTTCTACAATACAGGGATGCTTTATTCATGTTTGTAGGCGATGAAGACAAATTAAAATTAGACACAGCTGTTGCCTCCATCAGCAGCAGGCTCAGAGGAGAAATGATGGGATGAGGAGTGAAGAGAAGGAAAAGGAGGGAGATGATGAATGGAGGAATTAGATGAGTTATCAGTTTGTTTCTGGTGATTTAAACCAGGGGCTCTCACACTTTTCAAGTCCTCTTACCCTCATTTTAACCCCTTAAATGTCATGGGGATGTTAATTTTGTTTGCTTACTATGTTTGTTCCCCATGTGCATTTTTAAAAATGAAAACCAAATTAACCACACTGCAAAAACTGTCCATCTTACCAAGTTTTAAAATCTTAAATCAGCCAAAAAGTCTTTTTGATCTTGTTTTGAGACTGATTTACTAAACAAGAACTGATTGTGTAAGAATAATCATCTTGTTTTCAGAATGTGTAAGAT
>NW_013952529.1:1353581-1355714 GCF_001266775.1 Austrofundulus limnaeus | reverse complement strand
CACACACACACACACACACACACACACACACACACACACACACACACACACACACACACACACTGCAGGTTGGAGGAGGATCAATATTTGTGTTCCAGTTTTAAGAGGCAGCAGCTCTAAAGATCACATCTGTTTTTCTATCTGTGAAGATTAAAAAATAAAAGTTCAAACTGTAAAAACAGTGAAGTTAAAAGGTGAGAAAAATGCTGACACGTGCAAATTCTGAACACGCACACACGAATACGCTCGTGCATTTGCACACTTACACCAGGAACACACTCCTCACACAAGAGTCATAACCAGTTTAGGGTCTCTGCTGACATGGTCCTTCTGAGATGAATGAAGTGCAGAAGACTGGAGAAGCCACAGCAGCTAAAACAGCTCAGAAATATTCTAATGTCAAATAAAAGGTTGTGCACAAGTCTGACTCCATGTTATTTTAATATTAAAGGGGTAATATCAGGTAAAATCAACTTTTATGAGTTTTATATCATGTTATACTCTCATTAAAAACATGTCCAAAGCCTTGCTCTGACTCATTCATCATGTTTGAGAAATCCTGCAGTGTTTTTATGAAGCCATGCTGAGGAGCAAAACGACAGGTGGGGACCAGAAACACCTTTTGGTACCAGAAACACCTTTTGGGACCAGAAACAACTTTTGGGACCAGAAACACCTTTTGGTACCAGAAACACCCCTGGGACGTGTCTTTAAGCTGAGCTGCCTCATGGCAGAGCGCACCCCCTCCCCACACATCCCGTCCATGACTCCTGCAGGCTCTCGGGTGAAAGTGAAACCTAACTGTCTGCTGAGCTCTCAACATTAGTTCTCACTCAGTGAAGCTCTTTTCAGTTTAAAAATACCTTTGAGGAAATGTATTTTCAGATGTCAAGTAAACTGCATCATGGCAGCCGCCGCCGCCCCACCTGCACCAAAATGGGCGGGACAGAAGCAGAAGGTGGTTCTTAAAGAGACAGAGGCCAGTTTCAAGGCGTTTAGAAGAGGAAGTGATGAGAAGATAAGTTTATTTTCTATTTAAACACAAAACAGCATTTTAACTAAAAGTGATATAGATACTTTGTTATGGTATAGTACTTAAATATATGCCTGAGAAACACATAATATTGGCCCTTTAAATGTAGTTACACAAGTAGCTGCGGTGTGTTTCATTTAATCACAGCTCTTTAATAAAACAAAGCTGCTGCAGAATCCTGCAGGTTAACTCAGATTGAGTTGTCTAAATGTGTAAAATGACAGCTTTCTGATTAAAAACCAGGCTCTCCAGGTGAGCTGGTGGACAGGCAGAGACTGGGTTTGACTGCTCTCACTGCAGATTTTAAATTCCCGCTGCAGAGACGTATGCTGCAGGGGGAGGGGTTTCCCAGGAGCTCGGCACGGTGTGTCTCAAACAGCTATGAAAAGTGTGCAAAAATAAATGCCAAACAACCACGTGACCGCGCATCGTCCAGTCGGCTGCCTTTCGACCATACTGAGCCCTAGATCAGAGATTCTTAACCTATGGGTCGAGGCCCAAATGTGGGCTGCGAGCGCCACCTTGAGGGCCTCAAAAAACAACAGTTTTTAACTTTGGGCCGCAGAGGGCCTTGGGACCACATTGATTTTTAATAAGGTGCAATACACTTTCTCACCAGTAGTAGCGGTAGTGCGCCACTCAGATGTTTAACAACTTTTTTAAATGTAGAAGAAGAACCTTAAAAACCTGCCGAGAATGGAAATTTATTTTAAATTAAAAGTAGAAGCAAAAATGAAGGTAATCCATCAAAAAATGGCAAAGTTAGTCACTAATATGAAGAGCAGCCTCTGGTTCTTCCATGCCATATTTACAAAGTTCAAAACATTATCAAATAGTTTTGCAGATACAGCTATATTTTAATTTGCACTTTATCAAATTATTTTTTGTAATTTATTTTTACACATTTTGTCAAAAAGCTGTTGTTACTGTTATTGTTTGTCACTAATATGAAGAGCAGCTTCTGGTTGTAAAAATTTAAAAAGGTTTTATTTTCATTTCTACTTTATCAAATTTATTTTTACATTTGTTTTAATTTGAAACATTTACATTAAACATTTTTTTTCTTCACAATTGTATACCACTTTGTGTTGGTCTTTCAC
>NW_013952529.1:1348102-1352086 GCF_001266775.1 Austrofundulus limnaeus | reverse complement strand
GTTATTGTTTGTCACTAATATGAAGAGCAGCTTCTGTTTTTACCATGTAAAAGTTTAAAAGGGCTATATTTTCATTTGTAGTTTATCAAATTTATTTTTACATTTTTTTTATTTGCTGATAAGCCTGAGTGGTCTGTTGACTGACCTTTGTATTTGTTCAAATAATTGTTATGGGCAGGTTACAATATAAAAATGTTTGTCATAATCATGTCTTGTGATTATTTGACAGGAGTTTTACTTTTAAACTGTAAGTGTATTTAATTTAGTTATAATGCAAATACAATATAAATTAAACCAAGATTTAGATTATTTGGATCCGTATGGTAACGTGTGACTGGGCCTCGTGCCACTTTATGTTGAACAAATTGGGCATCGAGGTCAAAACGGTTAAGAACCCCTTCTAGAGTGTTTGATTGACAACCAATGGGGAGGGACATCTATGGATTGATTGGATATAAATGAAAGTTTGTTTGGCCAGTGACAAATTAAATTTTGCTACTCCTATTTTTTCATAATACTGAAGATCTACTTTAAATGAGCTCACAAGCTACTAGTTGGAGACAGATGTGGAGAGGAGGGGAGGATAAATACCGTAATGTCTCTAAAAGCTGAGCCACTACATTTGATCTAAATAGTAAAAAGTCACTTCAGTAACTGATCTGATAGTTCATCTCCTGCAGGATGTTTGTCATTCTGTTCAGATGATGACATGGAAACATTAACTCGAGCTCTCGCAGACGTTTCCTCCCCGATACGAAGCCTGGAGTTTATCTCAGACTTGTGCTGCAAACACGTTTCCACCTTGATGTGACGGCTGCAGTTTATCACCAGCTTTCATGAATGCTATCAGCTGAGGAAACACACACTGCAGCTCTCAGATGCTTCACGTCTGATAACAACAGCATAGTTTCAGAAATATTCAAATAATGTGTTATAAAAAACAATCTGGAATAAACCTTAGAGAGCAGGGTGGAGGAACAATATTTCACTGAATTTAAAGCCACTAAAGTGCCGAGTCTTTAAAATAATCATTGGGTCTAGTGTGTAGAGCACAAGGTGTGGACACAATTTTTACAATGTCTATTTTAACACAACACACAGGGTTAACATCGCAATGGTTTGAACTTTTTACTGTGTGAAAATAAAACGTGCTGTTTGTTCATAAATATGAATAACAGCTTGAGGTTAGTACTGATAAGTGACTCATACTCATATCCAGAAACCAGGTAATTAGCATTATGTTAGGATTCCAACAAACAGCCTTGAACATAAGAGAAAAGTCAACAGACTAATAGATAACAGAAACAGTAATAAATGTATGTGAACTGAATAAATGTCAGGATGTATAATGTTGGCTCAGAGATGTTTTTGTTTGTGCAAACATCTCATAAATATGTTTTTTTTTAAGGACAGCACTTAAGGTAAAAGTTGTGTTGTGTATCTAAAATCATAATTTTATTAAAGTAGCCCAGAGGGAGGAAATATTTAAATAATTCTGTTAAAATCATTACAAAACCAGGGGTGGAGCTAGACATTTTTGAATGGGGTGGCCAAGGTGGGTTTTACAGGGGGGCTAAAATAGATAAAACTGCTCAATTTTGAAATTCAAGATGGCCTCCACAGCTAGCTTCAAATGGCCCTAAGTTAGCTGTTTTAAGAAATTTTGTTTGACTGTAGCTAAAAATGATCCAACAAAACATGCTGATTAATAGCCCCAACTAAGACAACTGTTAATGCTAATTTTACAATTTAGCCATTTTAAACACATACAGCTCATAATGACAAGAAATCTAAACAACAACATTACTGTCATATTCTTTCAAAATATGATTTTTTTTAAACTTTGAACATTTTATATTTTATGCAAACATTTGTTTAGTTTACAAAATTCTTGACAATATTGCTGCTCCACCTTTAAGAAAGTTTGTCTCTTTGAGATCAGAAAACATGACTCGAGTCACGAGGGCGCCCTCTACAGGTGAGTGCAGCATCCCAAAATGTAGAACTGCTTTGAACTAAACGTCTTTCTCCTTTGTCTCCACAAATCATTGGAATAGCTTGCCAAAGAACATTATAACATGTTCTGCTTATAAAATGTTTGCACATTTGGCAAAAATATGTCTGTTGAATAAGCAGATTTGTACTCATAACCGATGAAAGCAAGGAGAATATCTTATGAGTTTGTTTTAGTTTGTAGTTTGGTTTCAATGAGATCTGAGTAACTGATTTTTTAAAGTATGTATGTAATCAATTTCTAAAAAGGCTTTTTATTGTTTGTTAAATCATGTTTGATTACATCAACCTGTTCAGGGACTGCAGGTGGAAATTAGCATTATATGCTGTTACCTGGTACCATGCATCTCTCCTTGTAAAAGTTTAATGAAATGTTGGACATCGTCTCTGTATAAATAAACAAACAAGAAAAAAATATAGTAGTAGCCAAGAAAATCTTTTACAAAACCTGATTTAAAATACAAAATCCAAGATGGATGCTAAAGCTAATTTCAAATGGCTACAACTCAGCCATTTTTAGAAAAACTCAGCTGAGATGTGGTGTGGTGGCAGCCAAAAGTCATGATGTATCCCAGCAAGCAAAAATGATTCTCACTGTGTGCCCATCTTTGAAATGCCAAATGCAAACCACACCCCACTTGTTACACATTTGGGGGTGGCACCTGGGGTGGCCGGTCAGGTGCCACCCTGGCCACTCCTCTGGCTCCGCCCCTGTACAAAACCACACATACACAGCCAAACAGCAATTTGATTTTAAAAAATGTCCTGTCAGATTGAACTGAACCAATTATTTTCTTTGACTTGATGAAAATCAGGTCATGTTTTTTTTTGTTGTTGTTTTTGTTGGTGGTGTACTGGGTTGTGTGCACAATCGCGCACTGAGTGAAAGTTTGTGGGTCTTTGTGGGAGTGTAAACGGTCAGCCATCAGCCTTTTTAATAGAGCTGTAAATGGAGCATCAGCATTTATCTCAGCAAACTGCAGAGAGCATTATTCAACCGGGGGTCCCATCTACAGAATGAGGGTCAAGCCCCGCTCGGCTGTGTGTGTGTGTGTGTGTGTGTGTGTGTGTGTGTGTGTGTGTGTTTTAACAGCAATCTAACTATGAAGAACAAATTCAGTGTGAAAGCACTCAAGAGTTTTTAATGTGTCAGATTGTGCATTTGTGTCCTAAAAACCTCAGATGATGTGTGTCTCACAGACTTTACACCACTTGTCTTTGGAGGAGGCAGCTTTTTGCAGAGTTTGATTCCTGAGTTGACATTTTACTAACTGGCTCTTTTGTCTCACCAGGATGTGATGATTTAATCTCTTACAGTTAGAGAAAAAAGACATTCCAGTGAAAATCCCTTTTGGCTCTAAAACTTGAAATTCTTCTACATAGCATCTCTAACAAATATCCAGACGTGTTTATTGACCTGATGAAGTTAAACTGAACTTGTTTAGATCGTACTGTACCACAGTGCATGGCACACTTATTGTGCAGTTTTAAAAAAGCCTTCAGAGATCAAATGTGGCTTCTAATGATGCAAAACTTTTGTTAAAAAAGCCCAGATAGACCAGTGACAGTGAACTGTGTGTGTCTGCTTTTGTGTATTTTATTACACAAACTATTGATTTTTTATATGACTGGACTTCAATAAACCTACCTACCTATCCATCTATCCATCCATCTATCCCATCTATCCATCTACCTACCTACCTATCAATCTATCTATCCCACCTACCTACCTACCTACCTACCTACCTACCTACCTACCTACCTACCTACCTACCTACCTACCTACCTACCTACCTACTGTACCTACCTATCCATCTATCCATCTACCTACCTACCTATCCATCTATCTACCTACCTACCTACCTACCTATCCATCTATCCATCTACCTACCTACCTATCCATCTATCAACCTACCTACCTACCTATCTATCCATCTACCTACCTACCTATCCATCTACCTACCTACCTAC
>NW_013952529.1:1343627-1348092 GCF_001266775.1 Austrofundulus limnaeus | reverse complement strand
CCATCCATCCATCCATCCATCCATCCATCCATCCATCCATCCATCCATCCATCCATCCATCCATCCATCCACCTACCCACCCACCCATCTGTAGTCTAGTTTTTGGAAGTACTGCAACCTTCACTTCCTGTTCCCAAGTTGCAACAAAACTTGGTCCTTAAAGCAACTAATCAGTTTAGAGTGAGATAAAAAAATAGAATTTAAAAAAAAAAATCAAATATCGACTATTTTAATACTTTGTTTACGCAGCTAATCACTGGGTTAGCAAAGATTAAGTAGGTAGATCAGTTTGTTAGAATGAATTCCTGTTTGCCAGCTGTTTCCAGCCTGTCTGCAGTTCCACTTCAGACCTCATTTTGATTATTTGTTTAATTTTTTCAACTGAAAATATTGATCCGTTTGTCCCTTATTTCATCACTACAGGCCGACGTCTGCACTGCTCACGTAGGTGAAGGTGTTTAAGCTGGTTTTATACTCAACGAGGATGACGAATTAAACTTTATTTACCGTCATTTAACCAGGCTTAAACTGGGAATGAGAGCGGGAGCCTGCGATTGTTTCGACCCCATCCATGCGTGTTTCACCTGATTTCCACTGGTTATAGAACACTGACACCACCTGTGTTTTATTGCTCCAAGGCTCTGGAATGATCTTGACGTTTAAAACTTTTCTTTTTTGTAAAGCCTTTTAACTATTTTAGTGTGTCGACTGTTTCATGGTGTTTTCTCTTGATGTTTTTCTGATTTATTTACTGTATAATTGTGCACCTTTGTAAAGCCCTTTGTAACCCTCAATGTCTGTGGAAGGTGCTATATAAATAAACTTTTACTTACTTACTTGCATCTTATAAACATATGCCTGCTTTTTCTAAGAGGTTCTATGTAAATCAAGAGATTTTAAAGCAGTTACACAACTGTGTGTCATGTAAACTGCACCACTGCTGCATTTGTGAACTTCTCTGCAGGTTAAATATGAGACCAGATACAGACAGATTCCTGTGGTTCAGTGTTTTCAATTCTCACAAACACTAAACTATCAGAAAGTTTTAGGTTTTATATTCATAGGAAACATTCATCTACTTTTTCCTGAACTGTAATGACTTAAGAAAAAAATGAACAAAAACCTGCATTAAGTTTAGACTCAAAACACTTTTGATAAATAATTTCACATCTGGTTTGGAGTGGAGAAAAATAGAGCTTTAAACTGGTTGTAGGTGCAGTAAAGAGGTGTATGTAAATGTGATGTAAAGTGGGATTAAATTAGAGAAAAACAAATCTGAAGCATTAGCAGCGTGACGAGCTCAGAGCGGATTGTCTCCGAGCCCAGAACAGCGTGGGCGGAGATATTTATGAAGCGTCACTTTCGTTTGGCGAAACGTCCGCACATATCTGCGACTTCATCATCCACCTATGTTTTATTAACTCGAACACGTCTCTCACCTTCAAAACTAAACTCATTTAATTCACCTCTTTTTTATTTTATTTCCCAACAGCTTCATTTCCTGAACGACTGACTCTGATCTGAAATTCAATCAGCCAGCCTCAACGTCAAACACTTAGTTTTTACCTGCTGCTGCGCACATTTCTATAAATAACAGCGTTAATGACAGGAAGTAAAACATCCGTCGTCATGAGGACAGAATGAAACAAAAATCAGCCAAAACAACAGTGATAGAAAGGAATTTAAAAACAAAGGGGAGGCTTTCCCAAAAGCATCTTATTGCTTGTTCTGAGTAAAAAAAGCTAAAAGTTTAAAGTTTAAAGTCCCGATTTGCAGCTAAAACTTCATGTAAGCATGTATATTTTAGCCAAGACGTAGAAATAACCAGGCCAACAATGAGAACCAGGAAGGATTGAAGAAAAATGCAGAAATAAGTATTTATATAATAGTTTAGATGAGAACAGAGCAGCAGAGAATCCTGCCTTTAAAGCGTTTAGTGACACAGATCTGAGTGGAGCTCCGGCTCCTCTCAGCCACAGAAAACGACACGTGTGTCACTCAGACTAACACATCAGGTGTTCCATGTTTTCTCTTCTTTAAGCGCTGCTGAGGACAGCACTTTCCCCGACTCTTTTCAACGTCGGGGAGCTTTGTAACGGCGCCAATTACCCAGTCAGCGGGCCGAGTCAGCAACTTATTACTGCTCAAAGATGTGAGGAGGTAAACAGCTGCCCCAAGCTAAAACTGAGGTCCAGTCTTTAATGAGTTCTTACTTAAAGGAGAATGATCAAAGTTACGTAGACTGAGAGGGTTAGTCAGTGTTTTACCTGCAGCAGAAAGCAAAGGGAGAATCAGGACGTGGCGCTAACGGCTAACAGAGCCCACCGAGGAGGAAACATCTGCCTAAAACTACCAAAACTCTCCCAACAGGAGGAGTTTAAGCAGTTTTATAAGATGTTTATAAAACACTCTCCTTCAATTATGTCGTTTTTTTAATATAAAGTGGTCAGATTGAGCCGTTGATAAAGTAATAATGGTGGAAACTTCTCCCCGATTCTTCAAACTGACGTCTATCTGACAAAAACTGTCCACCTAACCAAGTTTTAAAATCTTATATCAGCCAAAAAGTCTTTTTGATCTTGTTTTGAGACTGATTTACTAAACAAGAACTGATTGTGTAAGAATAATCATCTTGTTTTCAGAATGTGTAAGATTATTTGTCTTGTTAACGTTAAAATTTGACTTAAATTAAGTTAAAAATTTCTGCCAGTGGAGTAAGAAAATTTTACTTGGTAAGATTCTTGAAATAAGGAAAAAATGAGTCAAATCAAGTATTTCAAGAATCTTACCAAGTAAAATGTTCTTACTCCACTGGCAGAAATGTTTTACTTAATTAGAGTCAAATTTTCAGACTAACAAGACAAATAATCTTACACATTCTGAAAACAAGATGATTATTCTTACACAATCAGTTCTTGTTTAGTAAATCAGTCTGAAAACAAGATCAAAAAGACATTTTGGCTGATATAAGATTTTAAAACTTGGTTAGGTGGACAGTTTTTGCAGTTTCTACTCTTCAGCCGTCCACAGGTCCAGCTCCTCATCTGAGCTGATTTACTGTCATAAGATGCTTTTGGAAAAACTCTAAAAAAATGTCAGTAAAGCAGAGAGGTGAGCGTCACAGTGAGGAGTGGAGTGGATGCATTCACGTCTAGAAGTAAACATACAATACCCCACGCTCAGAGTTCTCCACGTGTGAATCTCTCTATTGGAGCAAGGGCAAGGCAGGTACAGGACGGGACAGGAGGGGTGGAGCCAAAGACAGGAAACAGGAAGAGAGAGACATAAAAGGGCGTGAGACTCCAGTCAGAGAAGTTGTTGTGAGAAAGACATCTGTTTTATCTGAAAAAACCTCATTATTTCAACCTGCTGCTTCATTTTCTCACTACTGGCAACTAAAACAGGTGAAAAGCTCGAAACATCTTTTCTTTCTGTTTTGTTTTAACACAGTCACATAAATGTAAAACCCTGCTGAACAGAGAAAAACAAAGAAACACGATTTTAATTTGATTTTTATCTGTTTCTGCAGCCATGAAGAGATCAGACCTGCTGCACACGATGCAGCACAAAAGTGTGGACTTCATCAGGTCTTCATGAGCCAGAAACAGAGGAGGGATTTATCCAAGTGGAAGCGTCAAGCTTGGACTGTTTCATGAACTATTTATCAAACGGGGCCAAATAAGCAACTAAAGACAGACAATAATGTAAAAACCTACCATCACAGTTGCTTTTAGAATTTAATGTTTGACTAAATAAACCAATTTTAATGAGAAAACTACAAAATAAAAGAGTCAAATCAGAAAAATAAAGTCTTCAGTGTTGATTTGAGTTCTAATAAAATATTTGAGACTATTTTTCATTTAGCAAAATGTCATTTTACTTATTTTTGCCCATTTAGTTCAAAAATAAGTGTATTTTATCATCTTTTTATTGATGTTTATAGGTAAGATGTGGACTAAAGGATAAATCAGTTCTTAATGATGGTTGCAGTATGAGAGAAAAGTCCCAGAACGTGATTGAAAGATCAGGTTTCTGCTGTCAGGACGATGGGAGGCAGTTAGAAGCTGGGATGGATCAGCCAGGATGAACAAAACAATAAAAACAACAGTCTGCAGAAAAATGAGTAAATATCCTACTTATATGAGTGCATGTATTTATACGTGTAAATTCATTGTTTATACATATATTTTTACTGTAACTGTCTGTTCATAAATCATCCATCATGTTACATTTGTAGATTTAATTATTGATGAAAAGTGAAACTGACGGAACAGAAAACAGAGCTGTAAATTAACTAAGTACAAATACTTTGTTACTTTACTTAAGTAGAAATTTTGGCTATCTGTACTTCACTTGAGTAATTATTTTTCAGCCTACTTTTTACTTTTACTCATTACATTTTTACACAATTATCTGTACTTTCTACTACATTTTTTAAAAAGGTAAGAAGTAGAAAGTAGAAAGT
>NW_013952529.1:1336510-1341529 GCF_001266775.1 Austrofundulus limnaeus | reverse complement strand
TATGGTGTATAATGACGTGATTGTGATGCTATATTTCTGAGTGTTTTATGTGCTGCAGAACAGGAACCTGCTGTAAAACAGCAATTATGCAGAGTCAGGCTTGATTTTTAGTAATCTTTTCCTGTTAAATCAATAAATCAAATCAAATCAAATCAACCCATCACAGCTGCACACTGTTAGAAAAATATTTTTTGGAGAAGTCACCTCCCAATATATGTCACTTAAGTATTAAAAGTAAAAGTACTGAGTAAAAATGAGCTGTTTGATTTACCTGAGTAGATTATATATCAGTAATTTACTTTTGATGCTTAAATACAAAAAATATCAGACACTTTAAGACTTTTACTCAAGTAATATTTTTAGAGAAGACTAACTTTTACTAAAGTAATTTTATGATAAGATACTTGTACTTTTACTCAAGTATCACTTTCAGGTACAGAAACTACTTCCTTTTTGCATCAAACTCATAAAATGCACTTTTCAGTCAACGTGCTCTCTATATTCAGGAAGGAAGTAAATTATTATAAATCCTAAAGCACCCATAACCCCTCTGATAGAGACAGAAAGTCTGTGCAGGCTCCATCACCGTCTGAATGCTCTCACTTCGTCACAAATACGACTTCAACACCTCGGAAAAAGACCCAGTAAGAATAATGATGACTGTTTGCAGAAACACATAAATTAAATCAGTCGGACATGTTGACCGACGTGCTCCTCTGGCCTAGTAAACACTGGCTGTGTCCCAATTCACGGGCTGCAGCCGACGTAGACCACAGCCCATCTAGGTGGGCCGTGGACCGCTCAGTGAAATGAGAAGGTCTGGTCTACAGAAGACGTATGTTTGTGGGATCACACAAACATATAGGTTTAGCTCCAGTGTCAGGACTTCTAACTGTGTTTTATTTATCATCTCATTGCAACAAAACTTTCTTCAGCTGAGTTGTTCAACTATCGTTCTTTGATTAGTGATGAATTTCCAAACTCGGCCATTAAAAATAAACCTACGTCAACCACTCTTTGGTTTAATGTTTCATTTGTTAACGGCGCAATGAATTCTGGGATACCGTTGGCCGTGTAGGATACTCAGGTACAGCCGACGTTTTTAGGGATTTGTTGGCCGCGTGAGCAGACGCCTACGTATTGGGACAGCCTACGGCGCGGGGCGGTGACGTATAAGTGACCGATAAATGAGGCCGATGTCGGCTGCAACCCACGAATTGACAGCCATATTGAAAATCTGTGTGTACCGCTGAAAAAAATAAGAGATGGGTGACTGGTTGGCTGATCGGTTTACGCATCGGAAGCCCTACAGATGTTATCCGGCTAACGCGAGCTAAGCTAATTTCTTAAGATTTTTGAAAATTTTCAGAAGTTTTCTTGTGTTTCTTGTTTGATTTACAGTAATTTTCTATGGTTTGAACTGTAAATTGATATTTATTGCTAATAAAAATGGTTTGAGTTCACATTAGAATCTTTATTATAACCATAAAACTCCTGTATGTTGAAAATACTGTGAAAATAATGCAAATGTAACAACAATATTCACTAATAATTAGATAGATTTGAGGAGTAAAAGCAAACGTTTTCCACAAACACAGTAATGAAGATAATTTATATCAACTCACACACATTAAAAAAAGAATCAACTAATGTGAAAACTGTTGGATAAACAAATGTAAAAGTTAAAGTGGCAAACCAAAAAGTGCAACAAGTACGTCAGTCTTTCTTTTTAATTAAAAATCAACCTTTAAACTAATTTGTTATATAAAACAAGACCTCACTGGAAATATGCTGAAATAAAACCATCATAATTCAGTCAAACTCTTCAGAACTCACTTGTTCTGTGCTTTAAATGCGACATGCATGAAAATGTTGCTGTAATTTATTCACCTCTGTGTGAGAGGATTTATTTATATAAGCAGGGTTCTGCCTGGAGCTAAAGGCACTGCTCAGCCGGGGGTTTCGTCTTGATTTGCGTGTGAATATTTTGCGTTTGACTCATTTATTTGACTCATTTGTATTCAGGTTAGGAATCCACGGTGGTTTTGTCTCCTGTAAAGGTTGACCAGGACGTCGGAGGCGTGTGGAAGCTTCAGATAAAACAAAAAAAGAACAGCAACAGACGGCTGCTGAGTCAGAATTTTAAACAGCAGCGATGGAAACAAGTCGAGTAATAAAAAGTTTAAAGAACATCCTTTTTCCATTAATTTGTTGTTCCGGAGATGTCACCTTTTCTCTCAGTTCCTCAGACGAGGTGTGCTGCTGCTGACATCACAAATCGCTCCTTGTTTGGAGGAACATCAATTATTCATCAGCTCTGTTTCAACATCTTTATGAAAAGTCTATCTGCTGGTGCCGCTGGTTTGAGCCCCGGGCTGCAGGAACACTGAATCCCCATTAAGACTTCAACGCTGTCCGGCCGCGTTCCATTTTTCATGACATTATCTGCTACATCCTTTCCTCAAAAGCCCATTTAAAAACATGTGTCCCAATCTTTTTAAAGATTAATTGGACAAACTGAACATGTTCGCTTCCTGAAAAGTTTGGTCACAGAATAATTTATGGGGCTAAAACGCTCGTAAAACACTTTCCATTTAAGAAAGAAAAAAAGGACACTTTCATTTTTCTGTTCCACAGGGAGACATGAAGTGTGCAGGTCTGAAATATAAATGAATCAAGAAAATGGTCTCTAATACTGAAAAGCTCCATTTGTCTGAACTCATCTTTGTTTCCATTTGCTTTTCTTTCCGTTGAGTCCTCCTGTAGATTAGATTAGGATTAGACTGTCACAGAATTTTGCAGCAAAGTTTTCCTTCAAGTTTGAAATAATGCAAAATGTAATCAAGTGTATCTGAGCATTTACAAACTCTACTTCAATAATCATGGTGTCAAAACATAGCTAACACTTTAGAGATTTTGAGAAAAATATGATATTTTTTCATTCTCGCCTGAAGTTTTTGGCATTAAACAGTATATTACATTTTTAAAAATATAATAAATATGATTAAAAAGTCCTGGAAACCACAAATTCAAATGTGGACATCACGTGTGCAAAGATTCATGCAGCTGAAATAAACTGGAGCAAAGTTAGAGGTTTCTGCACATGATTTACCAGGTTGGTTCCATCAATAAATGTGATGAAATCTTAGGTTTTTTAAATGCAAATTATCTATTTTAACTGAAAAGATTTGTTCTTGAATGTTTTTTTTAAATTACGCACACGTTTATTTTTCACCCTACTCATATAAAACAATGAAAAATGATCATGTTTGACTAAAACTGGAGCAGAAATAAAGTAAAAAAAAAGATTTTATAACATTTTGTTTTTTGTTTTGACTTGCATTAAAAAAGTCAAAAAGGATCAAAACATTTTTACAGATTTGTGTTGATGCCATTCTGTCTAATGGTTACTTTTCGATTCAGCTCTGGTGGATGTAGAAATGATTTTTATGAACTTTTATAGATTCTGACGTTTCTGTTGAAACAAAACATTTAAACTATATTTAAACGACAGAAGTCAACAGAAGTGAAGAAACAGGAAAACAGGAAATGCAGTTCTGGTAGCAGGAATTTGGGGTTCTTTACATTGAAACATGTTTAAAAGCACCTGAGCTCTTCTTATGGTTAAACCATTGGTGACCTTTGACCTGATTTAGCTTAAATCTGAAACACCTGAGCAGTGAGTCAACCATCTTCAACACTCTTCTTCTTCTGCACATCCAATCCGGTAGTGTTTGCCTTATAATTGGCTTTTTTATGCATCCCATGCCCTGCTAGCCTGGATAGCGTCTCATTAGCATATCCACTTGAACTGCAGGTCAATCAGCGCTGCCTTGCTTTCAATTTTCACATTTTTCAAACCTCCTACATTTTCTTCCTTTCATTCTTCTTTTCTTTTTTTTTATCCCCCCTCCTCTCAGGTCTCTACCTACACTCATCTCACCTAATCGTCTTTTTTTTCTTCGGACTCTGAGATGTTCTCTGTTAGCCTCTGATTAGCATCACCAGCTGACCTCGCGGTGGCCTGGCTGACTCCCTAAACCGTCTTATCTGACTTGAAACAGATGAAACATTGTTTCGAGAATAAAAAGGATATTTCTTTTTTCCTCAGGTATGTGTTGTGTTTTCAACTTGAAAAAATCATGTAAAGTTAAAATAGACAAATACAAACACATAGTTAAAGCTTCTAAACCAGAGCTTTTTTTCCCCTCTAAAGTATTTATGTATGAGGGCCAAAATTAGGTCTATTGTACAATCAGCACTTGCTATATCCTTGTAGCAGGAGGCTATATATATTCATAATCCAGCTATTGATCTGATTAATGATAGGCCGACACCGCTAACTGAAAGACTGGAGCTGCTGAATGAGAAGGAGACTATTCACTCATGTGTTAGCATCAGAGGCTAGCAGCTAGCTTGGATAAGCTGGTGTTAGCATCAGAGAGGCTAGTGACGAGCATGGAAAAGCTGGTGTTAGCATTGGAGAGGATAGCGACTAGCATAGATAAGTTGGACTTAGCATCAGAGAGGCTAGCGACTAGCATGGATAAGCTGGCGTTAGCATCAGAGAGGCTAGCGACTAGCATGGATAAGCTGGAGTTAGCATCAGAGAGGCTAGAGACTAGCATGGATAACCTGGAATTAGCATCAAAGAGGCTAGTGACTAGCATGGATAAGCAGGTGTTAGCATCAGAGAGGCTAATAACTAGCATGATAAGCTGGAGCTAGCATTGGAGAGGCTAGCAACTAGCATGGATAAGCTGGAGTTAGCGTCAGAGAGGCTAGTGACTAGCATGGATAAGCTGGTGTTAGCATCAGAGAGGCTAGCGACTAGCATGGATAAGCTGGGGTTAGCATCAGAGAGGCTAGCGACTAGCATGGATAAGCTGGCGTTAGCATCAGAGAGGCTTGAATTGGAGAGGAGTAATTTTTGGCCCACATTTCGCACCATACCCCTGATTTATCTAGATTAGCTTTGTAGAGAGGTGTGTGTGTGTGTGTGTGTGTGTGTGTGTGTGT
>NW_013952529.1:1329009-1336196 GCF_001266775.1 Austrofundulus limnaeus | reverse complement strand
GGCATTAGCATCAGAGAGGCTAGCTACTAGCATGGATAAGCTGGAGTTAGCATCAGAGAGGCTAGCTACTAGCATGGATAAGCAGGCGTTAGCATCAGAGTGGCTAATGACTAGCATGGATAAGCTGGCATTAGCATCAGAGAAGCTAGTGACTAGCATGGATAAGCTGGAGTTAGCATCAGAGAGGCTAGCTACTAGCATGGATAAGCTGGAGTTAGCGTCAGAGAGGCTAATGACTAACATGGATAAGCTGGTGTTAGCATCAGAGAAGCTAGTGACTAGCATGGATAAGCTGGCGTTAGCATCAGAGAAGCTAGTGACTAGCATGGATAAGCTGGTGTTAGCATTGGAGAGGCTAGTGATTAGCATGGATAAGCTGGCGTTAGCATCAGAGAGGCTTGTGACTAGCATGGATAAGCTGGTGTTAGTATTGGATAGGCTAGTGACTAGCATGGATAAGCTGGTGTTAGCATTGAAGAGGCTAAAGACTAGCATGGATAAGCTGGAGTTAGCATTGGGGAGGCTAGAAATTAGCATGGATAAGCTGGAGTCAGAATCAGAGAGGCTAGTGACTAGCATGGATAAGCTGGAGTTAGCATCAGAGAGGCTAGCGACTAGCATGGATAAGCTGGCGTTAGCATCAGAGAGGCTAGCGACTAGCATGGATAAGCTGGTGTTAGCATCAGAGAGGACAGTGATTAGTCTAGATAAGCTGGCGTTAGCATTGGAGAGGCTAGTTCTCCAATGCTAACACCAGCTTATCCATGCCTAGCCTCTTCGATGCTAACACAAATGAATATTGTTCTTCTCATCTGCCAGTGCCGGCCTCTCAGTTACTCTGTGTTCATTATTCTGTCAAACCAAACGTTGACAATGAAAAGTAACAAAATATTAAATAGTTTTCTTTACAGAAGAAGCTTGATTTACATCAACAATTGTTAAAAATTTGTTAGAAATCTTCAAGAGTCTTAAATTAATCTGTTATAGAAATATTTATTTTTTAAGAACCAGAGAGGATCTAATCCTGGAAGACAACAGTCCAAATTAAACAAATTAAACAAATAAAATAAATAAAACGGTTCTTCTGACAGAGGGAAAAGAAAAGTTGAGCCTTTAAGCTCCCAGAACCTGAAACCTGACTGGAGCTGTAGAGGAAACTCAGGTCGTGTTTTTGCCCTGCAGGAAGATTGATCAGTTTCAGCCACAGCTCCATAAATACGACCTTCATCAAATAAAAATGAGAAAAACCCTCGTCTGAATCTTAAACACAAAAACACATCGACTGAACTCTGCAAATGAACATGTCCTGATGCATTTTAAAAACTAGATTCAGAGTTCAAATTTAATTATTAATTAAAAATTTAATCTTCAGTTAACAAAAATACATCAAAATTTAAGAAACTTTTAAATGTGCAATCAGTCAAACTGTCGGCATGTTTTAGTTGTTTCTCTGCTCCTCGTTCATTCAAATCATAAACATCTGAAACATGCAGGATGATGGTCCTGCAGGACCAGGACCAGGACCAGGACCAGGACCAGGACCAGGACCAGGACCAGGCACCACGGGGTTAAAAGCTTTGTGGGAACCTTTCGTCAGTCATGTTAAATAACGTAAAAAACATAAAATAAAGAAAGTTTTGAACACGTGTGAGTCTGTGTGAGAAGAACGATGAAGAGGAGGATGTGAGGATCGATGAAGCGACAGAGGAAGAGGAGAGGATGAAGGGCAGGAAGGCAGGTGATGGTGGCAGGTCAGTGTGACCTCCAAATAAAAACTAAAAATCTAATTCTTTTAAATTTGTTTCCAGGTTTAAAACATCAGGAGGAACTTTTGAAGAAAATAAAGGTTTTAATCTTTGAGTTTGTTGTTATTTTGGATAAAAACTGAAATGTTTAATAATTTAACACCCTGCTTTTTTTAAACTGTTTTGAAAATTCTTCTTTCCTGTTTGAAGCAGAGGTGTAAATCTGAGCAGCATCTCTACCTGCTACGACTGAGGACACAACAAGTAATATTATCTCTAAAAACATAAAGAAACACACAATTATCTACTTAGATAAAACAGTTATTGGTAGTCTCGATTTCAAACTCCATTATTTTAGTAATTTGAGGATCAAAAGAGTTAAAAGTTTCAGCTTTCAAGGGAAAAAAACAACCAAATTAAATAGTCCCAAAATGATTTACTTTTTAATCAGCTTGTTTAATTTTACTTGTTTTTAATCATTAGAAATATAAAAAACTGGTGCTTAATGAGAACTGGACTGAAACCTATGATGTGAGTTAAAAACTATTTAAAATGACTAATTAATCAAAAACAGTATTTAACAGAAACCCTAGAATCAGTTTCATCTGTTCTTTTCACAGAAGCATAAACAAAAACTGAATATTAAAGGGATCCATGATTAGTTGTAACATTAGACTTAATAAACATTTATTTTAACTGTAAAATAAAAACTGTAAAAATACTGTAGGATGTTTAGTTTTGATGACTTTTAAGTTTAAAAATATATTACATGGACGGGGCCATTTTATTTCCACATAAAGCATTCTGGGTAAATGATGACGTGGATAGGTCCTCGGTGCGAGGCTGCTAGCGAGCTATATCCACCCTGAAGGTTAATCTTGGACAATATCTGATGATCGACTCTTTTAAATGAAACCAGAGAGCGTTGACAGAGAGGAGAAGGTAGAAATGACTCAGCCTGGAACTGAAAATATGGATGGAGGACAACAGAGCTGCTTCATGGAAGAACAACCTCAGCTTAGCCTGTTAGCTTTAGCATTAGCCCCGATGCTATCACCATATATATGTATTAGCTCAGGGCTACACATTCTCCTCTCGTCACTGAGCTCCTCCATCCACATGACAGAGAGGGGAACACAAAAATGACTCAGCTGTAACTGAAAATATGAATGGAGGACCTCAGTTTAGCTTGTTTGTTTGTCACGCTAGCGTTGGTGCTAACGCAAAAGCTAACAGGCTAAGCTGAGGTTGTTCTTCCATGAAGCAGCTCTGTTGTCCTCCATCCATATTTTCAGTTCCAGGCTGAGTCATTTCTACCTTCTCCTCTCTGTCAACGCTCTCTGGTTTCATTTAAAAGAGTCGATCATCAGATATTGTCCAAGATTAARCTTCAGGGTGGATATAGCTCGCTAGCAGCCTCGCACCGAGGACCTATCCACGTCATCATTTACCCAGAATGCTTTGTGTGGAAATAAAATGGCTCTGTTTGTGTTAAAATATATTTTAAAAAATTTACTAAATTAAACAGCCTACAGTATTTTTACAGTCTTTATTTCACAGTTAAAATACATGTTTATCAAATGAAGTCTAATGTTACAACTAATCGTGGATCCCTTTAACAAAGAATGAAATCATTCAGGGGAAAAAAACCTCATGAAATCTTGTCACACAATCCTAAAACTGTTGTTTTCAAAGAGAAAAGATATAAAAATGTTGCTTCTTTCACCATTTTAGAGAAACCAAGCAGCTCCTGTTGCTGCTGCGACACTTTCAGGTCGTTTCTCTCAGCTGGGACTATTTAACCAGACCGTTGTTGGTGCCTAACACCAAAAAGTTCTCTATAAACGTGTGTTTGGACAGAGACTACCAATCATTCCTGTCCATGACGAAGGATAAAACTCTGACCTTCGCTCTGCTGCGTACCTGCGCTTGAAGGTGAGGATGACTCCCAGGAGGATGATGATGAACATGAGAATCCCCGCGATCACTCCGGCCATCTTCACCGTGCTGTCCACCTGCTTCTCCGGCTCCATGGCATCCGAGTCTTGTGTGGATGCACCTGAGGCCACACACACACACAAACACACACACACACACACGAATACGAAGCAGTGAAATCAGTGAGCAACATAAACAAACGTAAGCAAACACACTGAGCAATAATTCACACGCACGTCCTCTTAATGCACAACAAACATACATTAGTCAGCTGCGAGGGAAACAGCATCGTTAGTGGAGATATGTCAAAGCACTTCATCCATTTGCACAAAACCAAAAACAACTCAGAACAAATGATGCAGGGGAGGAGAACGCCACATGCAAATGATCCAAATATGTGAGAACTGTCTCTCTGCAGGACGACGGGAGGAATATGAAGTGTTTTTTTTTAGTTTATTTATAAAACCTTGACATGAAAAGCAGCTGAAGGTGCATTCCTTCGAAGAACTCCATTATGATGTTTTAATTATGAAAAACTTTTGTTTTTACGAAACGTCTTAAAGAAGTCAGTGTGGCGACTCGTTTTATGTTTTTCTTGTGTTTAAGGTGTTCTGTGTTTCTTTAACTGTATTAGAGTTTGGTTTTTTTGGGAGCTAAATCGACTCAAACTTGTGATGATTGGTGTAAAAAGCCTGAATCAAAAACCTGAAATAAATCAGAAACCCACAGATCTAATGGATTAAAACCTGTAGATTTTAAAGAGCCTGTGACATGTATATACTTCAAATACAAAAAGTCAAACAAAACTTCTTTATACTTAAGAAAATTGCCCTAATACACATGATTTTACCCATTTTGTCACATAACTGGCCTATTTTCTTTTGAATTTGTCTCAGCCAAAGTGAAACAGGAAGTGACATCAAAGGGGAACTCATTAATAAAATAAAATCTTTGGTCTTTGTTTATTAAAACAATATCATTTAAACTTTAACTCCTCTTCATCTCTGATTGTGACTCAAAATAATGTAAATAAACATCAGATTCTTCTCTACAGTCTGTGTTGTTAGCCGTTGTAGCAATGATCTGTTTACATGCAGACATTCCCCTTTGACATCACTTCCTGTTGTTTTACATGCAAATATCTCAACAACTGTTCATTTCAGCGACGTGAAATTTGTTTTACAATATGTTATCAAAATTATCTTTCCAAAAATGCATTCATGTTTATCTCAAAAGTTTGATGCCACAGCCCCTTTAAAAGCTACAAAAACTCGTGAACTCATGTTGATGCAGCGCTGCAGGAAGAAGCGCCGTTGTTTAAAGTTAAAATAAACACCTGCCTGGACAGCAGGGCCCGAGGCCTCCAAACTAAACCTTGCCCAAAGCTTTGCACTGCCTTCAGCTTTCATAATTCATGATGCTTTTTCAACACAGACCATAAAATAAACAAAAATACAGCAAGAAAACTGTAAAGTTAGGAAGCTCTCCAAGAAAACAAGAAGTTTTTGCTGCAGGTTTTCTTGCTTTAACTCTGCACCTGCTGGACTGTAGCAGAAATGCCCACTCAGGTAACATCTGACAAGCTGAGGGTCCTGAACCACACAGGAGGGTTTTTAGTTTCTGAACGGAGAAGGACAAATAAATCCAAACAAAGTGCCACTACACTGTAAAAGAGGAATGGTTCAAACACTACAACAGTAGAAAGAAAAAACAACTACAAATCAAAGAGTCGCGCACTAAACGCTCCTGTTTCTGCAGACTCCAGCCCTAACCTTCATAGACAAAGACAGCCGATTAATAGAGTAATACTGCTGTGTGGGAGTTCAGTTAATCCCTTGTCTCTCTCATCTTCACCCCCCTGTGCAATAACAACACAAGGCTGGCAGCAGAATCACACCCAGCTAACGGCTTAAGCACCTAACCTTGGCAGGCTTGGTAATAGCTGCTGCAGTCCTCAACATCTGCGCTGACGACATCTTCTTTAAAAGAAATAAATAAAAAGCTTGAATGTCCTCAGGGACAGTCTTCATCACAAACAGACAAACGTCTTCACGGTGTTGAAAAAATACAGGTTTAATGCTGAAACAGAAGTCCCACTTCACCTCGTGTCAAATATCATCCAATCAACATTTGATTAGAGGATTGCAACACAAAGACCAGACTGAGGGTCAGAGCAAACAAAGACTTCAGACAAACTCACAACACCCTTAACCTGATCAGGGTTTACTAAACATCAATCTAACCTGCAATAAAACGATTAAAAAGACTGTGAGGTTATAATTTTTAACCATACATACCAACCCATTCTCACTCCCGAGTCGCCACATATTGACGCTTTTCTAAACTTCCCACTGCGTCCGATTTTGACGCGTCGGGTACTCCCCTTGTGTCATTTTTTGACGAGATGGGGCGGAATCTGTTGTCATAATTTCTGAAAATGTAGAAAATGCACAGAAACTACCGTCCCAAAGCCTAAATGTACCTTTATTCACTTTAGACATCCTGTCCCTGACCCTAGTGCCTAAAATTAACCATTTCTAGAAAATGTAGGAAATTCACGTCAGCTACGTGTTCCAAAGCCTAAAATTACCTAATATTAGCTGTAGACATCCTATCCCTGACCCCAGTCCCTAAACTTAACCATTTATCCTGATCCCTCATGTTAACCTCAGACCCCCGACCCAAAGACCCCTGGTGGAGCAAACTGGAAAAGCCGCGGGCGGCAAGGACTGACGCGAGGGGGTCACCTGACACGGCAAAATAAGACGCAGAGGGCACTCTGGAAAAGCGTCAATATGTTGATGAGTCGGGAGTGAGAATGTGTTAGATATACGCAAAAAGTGCAGAATAATGAACATTAGTGTTGCGGTCCAGACCACCGACTGGACCAAGCGAAGACCAAGACCAAGGGAGGGTGAGACCAAGACCAGAAAAATGGGGTCTTGAGTACTACAACAGTAATGAACATTATATAAATACTAGAAGTGCAACAATCCATGTATCTGTATGGATCAATACACACTATGTACGGAACAATACACACTGTGTATGGAACAATGCACACTGTGTATTGTTCCATACACACTATGTACGGAACAATACACACTATGTACGGAACAATACACACTGTGTATTGTTCCATACACACTATGTACGGAACAATACACACTATGTACGGAGCAATACACACTGTGTACGGAGCAATACACACTGTGTATGGAGCAATACACACTGTGTACGGAACAATACACACTGTGTACGGAACAATACACACTGGGTACGGAACAATACACATTGTGTACGGAACAACACACACTGTGTATGGAACAACACACACTGTGTATGGAACAACACACACTGTGTACGGAACAACACACACTGTGTACGGAACAACACACACTGTGTATGGAACAACACACACTGTGTATGGAACAACACACACTGTGTATGGAACAACACACACTGTGTATGGAACAACACACACTGTGTATGGAACAACACACA
>NW_013952529.1:1327024-1328999 GCF_001266775.1 Austrofundulus limnaeus | reverse complement strand
AGAATTAAACTTTAAAATTTTATAGGATTTATTAGCGAAAAGCTAAAAAATACAAGAATTAATTTTAATAAAAACACTAGGAGGTGATTAGTTCCCTCGCAGTTATTAACCATTTCAGCTCCGAGAGGCAGGAGATCCTGTAGGATCTCAGAAATCTAATTTCTCACTATTTAACGTTTTTAGTAGATGGAAATAAAAATGAAAATAATAATTTTGAACACTGTCATCATTCAAAAAGAATATCTTTAAAACAGCTGAGACATTAAAAACCTTTGTAAATATTTAACGACTCAGTTTTATACAAAGGTGATTCAATCGTTAATGTTTAAATAAATATCGTGCCCTCTTTCTAATCAGAGGTGAACAGAAGTTCAGACTCGTCCCATTGAGCAGGTCCTGTTTACACCAAGGCCTTGAGCAATCATGCAGCAGACGAGTTCGCTCGTTAGCCCGTTAGTCTGCGCCCCGGTGATCACCTCTAAGGTGTATCAACCCTCCATTTCCCCCCTGAGCGGTCCACAGCATGCATCACCTGGCACATCTCACTGCGACCCCCACATTTGTTCACACCTCACCGCCTCACGTGCTGATTGGGTTCAACAGTTCAGGATGTAACGGAGGAGGACCCCATCTGCCGACGGGTTCGGCTCCGTTTGACACGGCCGCCGATTGGACCGGGAGCCGTTCGGCCAATCGGCTGAACTCTGACGGCGTTTTCCGACCAACGCCGAGGAGAATAACACGACCGAGACTATTACAAGACAGCGAAATCTGAGAGGGAGTAAATTACCGCAGAAAAATAGGATTGATTTTCAACCGGGGCAGATGCAATTTACAGGCTGCCATGTCCTGGTTTCTAGTTGGATTGTGTGAGTGAGCCAACAGGTGGTGTGTTCCACTTTATGGATGTTTCTCCTGCTCCTGACACCAGCTGTGACAGCAGCTATTAGTGCACCATGTTGGCACGTAGCAGGTTTTTTAAAAGGAACTTATTCAAGCATGAAAATGGGCTCGTGTACAAAGTAGTCAGAAACGTGTGCGGAACTGTGTGGCATACGGCAGTTCTTATTTCTGCTTCGATCCTCAAGGACTTGGATGTTAAATAAAGCAAACAATGCACAGAAACCTGCAGATAGTCCTGGTGGGTCGAGAGTTTTTCCTCAAACAGACAGGTTCAGGTACATTTATGTCTGGCTGATACCACCAAGCACCCAAAACTGAAGTGGGTCTCTGCAGTCACTGAGTTTGACTTTGTGGAGGAGATGGTCCAAGACATGATTGGTCAGATTGAGGGTGGGGTTTGAAGAAGCTGGGGGGCAGCTTGGTTGAATCAGGCAGAAAACACCTTTATTTTTTAAATATAGAGATGAATTTTAGGCATAATTTGAGACAGGAAGGTGCTAGCTGCATGAAATTTGAACGTCGTACACATGGAGGGACGTGTAACAATTTGGCTCAGTCAAAGCATCCCCTAACCAGCCTGAAAAAAGATCACTAAAAATCAATATCAATATGAATATTAGTCATAATTTGAGACATGAAGGTGCTACCTGCACAAAACTTGAAGTTAATAAATCATGTTTACATGTTAATAATAATATTTGAGTCAAAGTTCTGTTTTAAACTGTACATAGACCTTTTTTAAGTTGCCCCACACACCAACTCCTCCAATCATGATTACGGCCGACTCCACCCACACACCAACTCCTCCAATCATGATTACGGCCGACTCCACCCACACACCAACTCCTCCAATCATGATTACGGCCGACTCCACCCACACACCAACTCCTCCAATCATGATTACGGCCGACTCCACCCACACACCAACTCCTCCAATCATGATTACGGCCGACTCCACCCACACACCAACTCCTCCAATCATGATTACGGCCGACTCCACCCACACACCAACTCCTCCAATCATGATTACGGCCGACTCCACCCACACACCAACTCCTCCAATCATGATTAC
>NW_013952529.1:1319307-1325512 GCF_001266775.1 Austrofundulus limnaeus | reverse complement strand
GGTCACCAGGCAATATTATCGTTTATCGCAATAAATTTTGAGACAATTAATCGCCCAGCAAAATTTGTTATCGTGACAGGCCTACCTCCAATCATGATTACGGCCGACTCCACCCACACATCAACTCCTCCAATCATGATTACGGCCGACTCCACCAACACACCAACTCCGCCAATCACGATTAGGGCTGACTCCGCCCACACACCAACTCCTCCAATCATGATTATGGCCGACTCCACCCACACACCAACTCCGCCAATCACAATTAGGGCTGACTCCGCCCACCACCAATTCCGCCAATCACGATAAGGGCTAACTCGACCCACACAAAAATTCCGCCAACCATAGGTAGGGCTATCTCCGCCCACACACCAATTCCGCCAATCATGATTACGGCTGACTCCGCCCACACACCAATTCCGCCAATCACGATTAGGGCTGACTCCGCCCACACACCAATTCAGCCAATCACGATTAGGGCGAACTCCAACCACACACCAATTCCGCCAATCACAATTAGGGCTAACTCCGCCCATACAACAATTCCGCCAATCACAGGTAGGGCTAACTCCGCCCACACACCAATTCCACCAATCATGATTACGGCCGACTCCGCCCACACACCAATTCCGCCAATCATGATTATGGCCGACTCCGCCCACACACCAATTCCGCCAATCATGATTACAGCCAAATCCGCCCACACACCAATTCCGCCAATCACGATTAGGGCCGACTCCGCCCACACACCATTTCCGCCAATCATGATTACGACCGACTCCGCCCACACACCAATTCCGCCAATCATGATCACGGCCGACTCCGCCCACACACCATTTCCGCCAATCATGATCACGGCCGACTCCGCCCACACACCAACTCCTCCAATCATGATTACGGCTGACTCCGCCCACATATCAATTCCACCAATCATGATCACGGCCGAATCCGCCCACACACCAACTCCTCTAATCATGATTACGGCTGACTCCGCCCACACACCAATTCCGCCAATCATGATTACGACCGACTCCGCCCACACACCAATTCCGCCAATCATGATCACGGCCGACTCCGCCCACACACTAATTCCGCCAATCATGATCATGACCGACTCCGCCCACACACCAATTCCGCCAATCATGATCACGGCCGACTCCGCCCACACACCAATTCCGCCAATCATGATCATGGCCGACTCCGCCCACACACCAACTCCGCCAATCACAATTACGGCTGATTTCGCCCACACACCCACTCAACCAATTATGATTAGGGATAACTGCTCCCTCATTAAGCCCTCCACCAATCACAGGTAGGGCTAACTCTGCCCACACGACATCATGGACTGCAGAGACCCCCTACTTGTAAGACATCCTTTTCTGTTATTTGTGTTTAAAGTAACACAATTATTTACATGTTTTAATAAGATGAAATAAATCAGCTCTTCTCTACAGTTGAGTTGTAGAAAAATAAAAATAAAAAAGTTAAAAAAAAAGGATGTGTGCTGATGCTGTAATGCCCCGATGAGTCTTAAAACTCCTTTTTTTCCCCTCCTGTGAAGCCTCCCCTGGAGAGGTCATGAAACGTCAATGTGAGAGGTGTAAGTGCCCCGGCGGCCTCTGCAGACGCCAGAATTCACAACCACTTGGCCTTCGCCGTGACAAGCTCTCGCACCGGGGGAATAACTGCACAGGAAAAAAACACTGATAAGGGAAATAAAAGCTCAGAGCAGACGTTAGGCTGCAATCACGGCTAACAGAACAACAACCCTGGTTTAACAAACTGAACAGTACGTTTATTAAAAATAAACTGAATAACAAACTACATGTAAAATGGAGGAGCTAATTTCCTAACCGTTACTTTGCATCTTCAATCCCCAGAACTACTTCAGCTTCTTTGTGTTTCTCAGTCCATTTCTGTAATATCCTTTTCATTTTTACAAACTGTTTTTGATATTTTCTCCCCCCTTTTTTTATTTCACCCTCTTGGAGAGCACAATAAAATTATTAGGGAGGAATTGTGGGTAAAGGCAGAGATATTAAAAACATAATCTCATCCAAATAGAGAGAAGATTGATTCTCCTGGCTGAGTGAACAAACTGCAGCTGCACTGAACAGCAAATTAAACTGAGAGTGTGTGTGGAAGAGGTAAAAACCACTGAGGATGGCTGCTTTTTCTTTCTGTATTTATGGGAAGATTTGCAGGTTGTGTTGTGCAGAAGAAAATCCCTCGTTATAAGAGTGCAGTAAAGAGAAGCAGTTAAACTATATTTGAATTGTGTGAAAACAAAGCGGTATATTCTGCAGAGGTACATGTAGTCAGGCTGTAGAAACCGTGCACGCCGGTGTGTGTGTTGTTTCTTTGTTTGTCTGCAGCTGCAGGGTGCATCCTTTGTGGATTAGCATAGCTGAGTACGTTTAACAAGATTACTAATCCAAACTACGATACCACGAAATGTGCCCTCTGCTCTGGTTTATTAGGATGTCTAAATGTGCGTGTGACCGAGCTGAACCCAGCAGACCACACACTGTGCAGGACCCTCAGGAAACATGATTTTACAGAACTAAACCTGTCTGGTTTGGTTATATAATAACCAGTAAACAAAAACAGCATCTCTTAATCAGTTATCTCCTCCACTCATACAAACACAAGCTTTTCCCCCCGAAATCAGCAAAACAAAATACTGAGATTACAGTGGGATCAGAGTGCTGAGCTAATGAATCAAACCCAAAAGAACTCAGTTGTGAAACAAATACTAAAAGTGAACTGTTGCAAAGACCTCTACTCTTAAATAAGTTGTGTCAACCATTAAAAGTCAGAATAAAATAACAGCACAGCTAACCTAAATATTAGCTTCTCTAACGTTTAATTCACTAAAGTTTAGTTTTGCTAATGCTAACCACTAAACAGATTAATAATTAATGGAAGCTAATGCTAACCACTAAACAGATTAATAATTAATGGAAGCTAATGCTAACCACTAAACAGATTAATAATTAATGGAAGCTAATGCTAACCGCTAAACAGATTAACATTTAGTGGAAGCCAATGCGAACCGTTAAACAGATTAATAATTAGTGGAAGCTAATGCTAACGGCTAAACAGATTAATAATTAGTGGAAGCTAATGCTAACGGCTAAACAGATTAATAATTAGTGGAAGCTAATGCTAACTGCTAAACAGATTAATAATTAGTGGTAGCTAACGCTAACCACTAAAAAGATTAATAATTAGTGGACGCTACTGCTAACCGCTAAATGGATAAATAATTAGTGGAAGCTAATGCTAACGGCTAAACAGATTAATAATTAGTGGAAGCTAATGCTAACCACTAAGTTGACTGTCACTCAGCGTGTGTCGCATCTTCGTCTCTTTCCAGTTGAAGTTTTCTATTTATCTAATTAGAAGGTGGGCGGGATCATTTGTGGCAAATCAGCCAATCAGAGCCAGCATTATAGCTCTGTCTCCTGTGATGTTTCCAGTTTATCACTTTCAAAATAAGAGCATTTATTTGATCATGTTTGTATTTTTATGAATACATTTGAACAACAAGTAGCAAATATTTTCTCCACCATATTTTATGTCAATTTGTAGATTTAAACATACATTTAAATATTGTTTTTTTAAGCTCTTAGTTTTAAGTTTAGCTACTGGCATAAAAATAGAAATTTTACACTTGTATTGTTTTAGCAGACTTAAAATTATCAGAACCCAGTTTAGTGGAACCTAATTTAGCAGAAACTAATGGTTTTCAAAGTTAGCATATGGCTAATACGCTAACGAAGAATTTAGTTCTGCTATTAGCAGATTTACGATTTAGCTGAACTGTGCCCACCGCTTCTTTGCACCGACTGATGTACATTTACTTTCATCTTTAATATAAAAACCATCAAACTAAATTCAGAACACGCAGTCATGTGTGCCTTTCAGGGCTGTTGGGGATTTAACAGCCATGAATTTTTGAAAAAAATTACACGAGAGTCATGGATTCTGTCTACAAGTCAGCATCAACAACATCAGTTTCTTTATCCTCCCCTGTAGCCATTTTCTGAAGACAACCACATAATGCAACCCAAAACGATGTGTGAAAGCCAAATCAATTACCGGCTCACACAGTGTTCAAAAAGAGCTTTAATTCCTTTTTGAAGGGACTGTGTTTGTGACAAGGTAACAACCAAGGCCTGACATGAACTGAATGTTGAAGTACGGCTGCAGGAGGGGAAAAAAAGGTGAGGCCCTGAGATTTTAGAAAGCAACTTGTGCAACCTAAAAGGTGACAGTTCTACAACTAATGCTTCCTTTGCTGCTTGGGATAAAACCAGAAAATATCATTTATTTGTGAGTCGTGTCAATCCTGAACCGAAAAGCTCACATGGTTGTTGGAGAAGTAAACAACCCTGAACAACAAGCTGGGTCTGTGAAACACTAACTTCAACATCCTGAAAGCACCAGTCTGTTAGAACAAAACCTTTTGGGTGAGATTACAACCAATCAGTGCAGAACTGTCTTAAAAAATCTATTAAATTCTAGACCCACATCGTACCTTTCCTCTGCCGGTTTGTACCCGGACGCTTTGAACCAGTTTTTTGTCTGAATATTTGTCAATGACAACTGAGATCCATTTGTCTTCAGCACGCATCTTGTTCTGCAATCTTTGTGATATTTTAAAAAAGTTATACATTAAAACCTTCAGCTCCTTCATGACTTTTAGGCTTTGACTTCTGGTGTTTCAGCAGTTTATACTTTTTGAGATATTTAGCTTATTTAGCATCTTCATCCTTAAAATCCTTGAAATTAAATCATCTTTACTGTCCTTTTTACCTCTTTTTTACGGTTCTGCTTTGTTAAAATCATTCATACTAATTTAAGCTTCCTTTTACGAAGACTGCAAGTGGACATGGGGGGATTTTTTTATTTTACGTTCCCAAGCAAAACCTTTGCGTTCCTTCGCAATACCTTTACGTTCCCTCGCAATACTTTTGCGTTACCTTGCAATAATGTTTTACGTTCCCACGCAAAAGTTTGATTTGTATATGAACTGAATTAAATCTGACTTTTAATTTGAAATATCCGGTTACCAAAACAGGATGTGTCGCCACAAGTTCGTGACTTTGACATTGATGTTAGGTGTCTGCACTGTGTTAAAATATCAACATATAACATACTTCCATGCCTGTCTGTGTGATATTTTCATTCTGAAGCTGAATTAAAGCTGTAGCTAACTCACTAATGGTGAACATGTGAGTTTGTTAATAAACCGGCAGCACAACAGTGTTTAACGACTTTTGCGTGGGAACGCAAAAGGTATTGCGAGGTAACGCAATACTTTTGCGTGGCAACGCAAAAAGAGAAAAAAATCGCCCATGTCCCCTCGCGGGCTCAGGATCCTTTGGCTTCCATTTTGCTGATTTTAGTTTTTTTAGCCATCACACTGTTTCCATTTATGCTCTTTTTTAGCTTTTTGTGTTTTTAACAACTGTTTTCTGCTCGTTTTAGCTGTTTTTTGTGTTTTTAAACACTTTTTAGTCAATTGAAGCTTTTTTCAGCTTATTTCACCTTTTTGTGATAATTTCAGCTTTTTACTGCTGAATTCAGCAAATGCGCTCTTTTTTATGCTAAATTCAACTATTTAAATGATGTTTTTAGCCTTTTTTTGGGTTAGTTTAGGCTGTTTTCTGCTACTTTCATCTTTTGTGTGTTTTAGCTACTTTTAGCCAATTAGAGCTTTTGTGATAATTTCAGCTTTTTACTGCTGAATTCAGCAAATGTGCTCTTTTTGTTTGTGCTAAATTCAGCTATTTAAGTTACTTTTTAAGCCAAATTTAGGATAGTTCAGCTGTTTTAGCTGTTCAGCAAAAATCTCAGCATTAACCATTCACACTACATTTTTGCAGAAAATGCCAGTTCTCTAGTTATGAATTATTTTTATCATCTGTGTAGTTTTTAGACTTGGGGCTGTATTTTTATGTTTGTTACATTAAAGTCAAAACTCCTCCCTGATGTTCTACAATCACAGAAACTAAACAGTAGCTGTGTTTTTATTACAAATGTGCGCAAAACTTTGTCGATATTCTGTTAATGTCGAAAAACTGTTTCACAACTGCAGTGTTTCCATTAATTAAGAAATGTTATTAAAGTCACGTGGATACGTTTGTTCTCATGATAAGTCATTACAAACATGGCGGCGATGGATGTAAACACA
>NW_013952529.1:1316546-1318236 GCF_001266775.1 Austrofundulus limnaeus | reverse complement strand
TGTGATATTACTACTACTTCTACTTCCTGTTATCTTCATCYTRYTCTTTTTCACCAGTAGAAACAGCCGGTTGTTGATCACGTGACTCCTGTGATGTGAAAAAAGTGTTTCCATTGCAGTTTTGCAAAAAACACTAATTTCAATACGGCTGAAAATCCACCTCATCCTAGTGCAAAAACATTTTGTCGAAAAACATAATTTTTTTTCGAAATTGACGTGTTTCCATCGAGCAGATTTATTTTAGAAATTCTAATTTGCTCATTTTCATGGTCAACGGAAACACAGCTTGAGACTCTACGACCACGTAAAGCTTTGGAACATGTTAAAGGTTAAAGTGAGAAGAATACAAGCTTTTTACCAACTCATGCAAAGGAAACTGAAAACTCCTGCAAAGACCTTTTGGGCTCACCAACAGTCCCAGTGAGACCCTGGTTTCACAGCTCCTGGTGGGACTAACAGTCCTTATACAGAGGGGAATAAGAACCAGTTGGATATAAGTCTCCCATTTGATGACACAAGTCCTTCATTTTAAAACAAATCTTGTTACAAACTGGTTTAAGACCAGGACTGGATTTAATTTTATGTCACCCTGGGTTAATCCATCACTTTAATTTATTTACTCTCTTTTCAGTGCACTGCTCTTTCCGTTTTCTTTTCTTTGCACACGCAGCTGAGCTCGATTTGAAGGTTTACGTTTGTGCGACGGAGCAGACGGATGCTTCAGAGTCTGTCAGCTGAAGACTGAAGCAAACACAAAAGTCTGTTTCCACACAAAGCCAAAGAAGAGAAAACAACTGAAATGATTCATGTGTGAGAGTCAATCTGTGTTGATTTGTTTTCCTCTCCTTGAACTTTCATATCTCTTTCTCTCAGTATGTCCCAGTCGCTTCCTTCTTTTGAATTTCATCCATTTCCTTCTTAAAGATATCGTGTCTGCGTCTTTGTTGTGTTTTTTTCCTCACCTGTTTTCTGTGTCAACCTGAATGCTGCACGCTGACTGTGAAGCTGCCTAAAAAGCACTTTATTCTTTGTTTGTTGGTTTTGTGCCCTTAAATATCACGTTATCCCCAGATATTCACCAAAAAGACAAGAAAAACTTACATTTTTCCCCTCCTTACAGTCTGACTCAATCTGTTGCAAATTTAGAGGCAAACAGCAAACAGTTTGTCACTACCAGGAGAAAGGAAAGTGTGAGGCAGTGCAAGCCCAAACAAACTGTGATTTATTCACCTTCACACGATGACAGCAACGTGTTGCACCAGGCTTGCTCCATGCTGGAGTCACGTCTAACACCAGCAGTTAGAAATGACCCTCACCACTAACGCAGCAGGTTTTAATGCTGATATATGACCAATAACAGCTGGTGTGTTTGAGCTTTTAAACAATAAAAGTACAACTTTTTACTCTGTTTTTAGACAAACAACAGAATCAGTTTAAGTGGATCAGTTAAAACCTCTTCAGCCCCAAAGAGTTTTGATATAACTGAGTGAATCTCAGCTTTTACAAACTCTACGTAAATAATCTTGGTATCAAAATAAATCTTTAGACATAAAGAGGATGGAACAGAATGTTTTCCCCTCCCACCTGAGGAATTTTTGGATTAGACAGTATTTAACCCATTTAAAGGGATCTGTGATTAGTTGTAACATTAGACTTTATTTGATAAACATTTATTTTAACTGTAAAATAA
>NW_013952529.1:1315175-1316535 GCF_001266775.1 Austrofundulus limnaeus | reverse complement strand
ACGAAACGTTTCGTTAGAGAAGAACCCGTCCAGAGGACCTGTACTATTTTTTTCTTTTTGATCTGATGATCGACTCTTTTAAATGAAACCAGAGAGCGTTGACAGAGAGGAGAAGGTAGAAATGACTCAGCCTGGAACTGAAAATATGGATGGAGGACAACAGAGCTGCTTCATGGAAGAACAACCTCAGATTAGCCTGTTAGCTTTAGCGTTAGCGGCGACACTTATATGTATTAGCACGGTGTTAGCGCGACAATCAAGCTAAACTGATGTCCTCCTGTTTTTTTTATCTGTCTAAATGTATATATGTATGCTTTTGCTAAGTTTAGTTACCTTAATTCTTTGCAGGTGTGCAGACAGATGTTGATATTGTATTGTTTTCTTGACATTTATCTCACATATCATCAATTCTTTCTTTCACTTTTTTCCATTACATTGTAACTTTTCTTTCCTTTCCTTCTTTTTTCCCTCTTTCTTCTTTCTTGTCTATCTATAAAAAAAAGCCACTGATGATGGAGAAGCTAAGATACTAATATTCAGGTATTCAGTACTGCTTTCTACTGAAGTAGCAAAAAAATAAAATAAATAAAAATAAAACAATAGACCCCATATTTGAGGAGTGGGATCCACCTGAAAAGTAGGTGTCTGGACAAACAAAATACTTATAACTCAAAAACTCTTCAACACAGAAGCTTCAGATTTTTTAGGTGTTTAGTTCTGATGAGGGGCTATCATCGGGCCCCCCAACCCCAACCCAAAACAATGCGTGGTGCTTTGCATACATGCGGGGCTCATATATATTACAGCTGTGCAGCATCTAGTTTCCTTCATGATTTAACTGCAGTAAAGTGAGTCTTTTTGCAGGAAGAGAACAATTCTTTCAGCCGTTGCTGCAACTTGGATTTTCTCAGGACAATAAGTGCTTTTGTGTTCATGTAAAGTTGTTTACAGCTCATTGTTCTCGGGTTTGTCAACATTTTGACTCTTGTGTTGTTGGATGAAATCTGCTTTAACATAACTGCACAGCAAAAACCTGTTTAGATCGTTTAATGCACACAATTCTGCCATTAAACCTTATATTCTTGTGTTTCCTCAAAGCCATGAAAGCAACTGAAAACGGCAGTTATATTGTTCAATATTTTGTTCTTAAAGCAGCAACAATAGCAGACTGTGGCTCCAATCCAAATATTAACCAGAAATCTTCTGAGAAAACTTTGAAAGCTTCAAATAAACTTTATATTCAAGGTTGTTGTTGACTTCTTTTGATATGAATCCGATTTCTCAGATACAGCGAGTAAAATAAGTATTGAATACGTCACCATTTTTCTCAGTAAATATATTACTAGAGGTGCTAATGACA
>NW_013952529.1:1312928-1314840 GCF_001266775.1 Austrofundulus limnaeus | reverse complement strand
GGGGGGAGGACGAGGGAGGATGATTCAACGACTTAACCACTAGATGTCGCTGAAAACAACAAATTTTACACACTGTGCCTTTAAACAGTTTTAAAATCCATTTATCTGCCTAATTTTTTTCCTTTAATTTAAATTAACTTGAAAGTTTTGTAGGAATTACAGAATTAGGATAATTAATTTTTTTAATGAAAAAGCCACAAAGAAAAGAAAAAAAAAACAAAAAGCATGTCTTGTCTCAGACAATCAGAGCGCTGTGTTTACACACCTAAATTACTCCGGGGATAAAACCTGGCTGCAACAGATGAAGTGAGGAAAAAAAAGGAGATATAAAAGAGAGAAATGTGCACAAATGAGCAATAAAGGCTTGATGTAGTGTAGATGAGACTGAAAGAGAGCGGAGATGTGGAAAAATCAAATCAATGCCTGATGCAGATGAAAAACTGGATAGAAAAAAATAGAAGGTGAGAAAAATCAATAGCGAGCCTGAAAAGCTTTCAGAGCACATCGACGTGCACACGAATGGGAGCGTTTGCAAAAAGATGAGCAGCAAATAAAGACTGGAGACATGGAGGAGGAGGCAGGACGGAACCAGGAAGTCAAACTCTCTGCGTCCCGTCCTGTTCGGGCCTGACCACGGGTCGAGCAGGAAGCCGTGGCTCGGAGGCAGGACTTTAAAGCTCGATGGAGCGAGGATGAGGATGGTGAGGAGGAAGGAGCTTTAAATGGGGAGAGGCTGCTGTGCGTGGAGAGCATGCAGGGTTACATGGCTGGGATTAGGTTCGACCTGTTTCAGTAGTTTGTGCAAGTGTTCCTCTCTAATCTACAGGGTCACAGTGTTCTGCAGGTACACGTCACTGAGGAGGTCAAAGGTCAAACTAGGACCGATCATCCTGATAACAAACATGTCGGTGGAAGGGTGCTCATACCTTTGCGGGCCAGACGGACGCAGTTGATTTTAGTTTCCTGAAAAAGAAAAGAGAAACAGATTGCTGAGACCCAAGGTGACCCTGACTCTTAAAACTACAGCAACAAATTAAACAAGTGGAACTGCAACAGCTGCATTTCATACAGCACATCAGGACGTTTTCAAGTTAGAACATCCAATTCCACTGATATTTTTTTATTAAACATAAAAATTAAAACTTGACTCAACTTTTAAATGGGCACCAAGAAAAGATAAAAAAAGAAGCTATCTTTGCTTTCCACTCATTGCCCTTAATTTGTAGCCGTTTATCACCTGTTTAAAGGTCTGCTTGTTCTAAATTCACAGTCACGGAACATAAGCAGAGTTTTATGCTAATAGGCTAAACCTCTGGGGATAAAAACAATAAAAGCTGCTACGTTTGGGGCCAATTTATTGGCCTGCCTTCAAACAGAAATAACAGAGGAGAGAGGGTTTTTTTGTATCATTTAGAGACAATATTATTAAATATATAATAGAGGTGAAGCTGTTGTCAGCATCAATCATTTCTGTCCAATCAGAAGTAAGTATTTTGTTGGACATTGTTGACCGACTGGTTTCAAACAACCAAAACAGCAAAGGGAACTTTTTTTTTTTATTTTAACAAAGATGTAACACTTCTCTAAAAAAAATAAAGTCATGACAGGTCCACAAAATTAACTGAGCCACACTCAGGCAGAAGATTTTGGCACCAATTCGTACATTTACCCAGAAAACAGAGGCAGGAAGTGCAGCTGCTCTACCAACAGGAAGAATAAAAAGCAGGGAAGGATTCTGGAATCATCTGAGTGCTTTTTGATTGACACCGACTGTCAGCTGGTAAAATCTGGGGTTTTTTTCCTTGAAACTCCAGATCTGGCACTCTGAGGTGGGTTTGGTGTGTGTGTGTGTGTGTGTGTGTGTGTGTGTGTGTGTGTGTGTGTGTGTGTGTGTGTGTGTGTGTGTGTGTGT
>NW_013952529.1:1305387-1307861 GCF_001266775.1 Austrofundulus limnaeus | reverse complement strand
ACTTAATCCCTTTTCTGGATGTTGCAGATTTCAATGAGGAGTCAACAAGCAGCTCTTTAAATGATCTTGTTTTGTATCAAAGCTTCAGACATTTTTCTAATCTTTTTAAGGGGTCCTGACCGACACATTTCCAGGCTTTCTGAATGTTTTTTTTTTGTGATTTTCTATTGATGAAAACCACTCTAAAAGATTATTGAAAAATGTCTTTTTATATATATATAAAAAAACTGAGTGTGAAGCATGAAGAAGTCTTCTTTCACTGCTGATTCATTTTTCACATCAGAAAAGTAGGATTTCCATTCAGCCTTTTTATAATTACAATAACTGCTTGTACGAATTCCTAATCTTCTAAAAAGGGTTGAAAAGCGACAAGTAAGTAAAAACTTGGGTTTGGGCACTTATATTAAATCTAACAGGAGAAGGGTTTGCCAATAAATAACCTATAATTGTACAATTAGTTTTAATTAAGACCCCCAAACACAAAGCGAGGTCATATCATCCATGAAATGGATGTTATTAGGCGTTATCAGTCCCCTAGAATGACTTCAGAATGTCCCGCCTGTGCCGGTTAGCAGGTTCCCCGTCCCACAGAATGGCTTCCGATTGTCAGCTGGTTAGTATGAGGCATAAAGCCACTATCTGTTAATATGAAAAATAAAAAAAAACTGGTTAATATGAGGCTTAAATCCACTAAGGTTACCTTTAGAGCAAATGACATGGTTAGCGCTAAAGACACCGCCCTTCAACAGTTGTATATTGTGGCCTTCCAATAGGGCAATGGGTAGAGCATGAGACCAGGGTTCGAGACCAACATGGACACAAAAAATGTATTACAATATGTTTTGGTTATTTACACATTCATTTTCATTGATATATTAACCCAATAGAGGGCACTGTCGGGACAGTCTGAAGCCCAGAAGGCACAGCAGGGACCCTCTGAAGCCATTGAATGGGACTGATAACGTCCATTTCATGGACTGATAACATCAGAATCCCCTGGATTTTTTGTTGTTTAACTCTGATGAAGGACTATCAATTGAGCTCACCAATGGTGAGTTCTGAGCTCTTGTGCATTTGTGCAAAGTTCATATATGCTATTGCTATACAGCAGGGCTATTCAATTAAAATGCTCCGGGGGCCACAGTTAATGCAGACCAATGGCAAAGGTGTCGAACATCCAGCAATTGAAGTTATTATGTAAATAAACCAAGTTTTACAAAGATCTGTTACCTTTGAAATTGTTTATTTTGCTGCATTTAATCCTGGATATAACATACAGAACCCTAATAAAACAATATCAAAAACAAAAAGAACACATTATGCCTCCTGTTTAACATAAATAATATTTTGTCATCTCTGACTTGCCAACTTTTTAAACCAATTTTATCTTCACATTCATAATTTTATCTTGAACTGCTTGTAGTTTTAACTATTTTAGATTTTCATAGAAAGGTTTTATGCCAACTTGTAGCCAAGATTCTGATGTTTCTGTAGATACCAAACACGTCTATGTTGAAATAAAATAGAGTAATTGAAGTAGAAAACCAGGGTTTGGACTTGAGAGACGAATGAACCAATTAGCGGGCTGAACTTTGGTCACAACCTTTGGCTACCAGTTGAATAACCCTGCTATATGATATCCAGTCAATCTAAGGGTTAATAGTTACTATTAAGGGCTCCTAAAATGTCGTTTCTGCATAAAGAAATGTTTCTGGGATAAAAGTAGAAGTATGTAGTGGGAAAAAAAATCATAGGAGGAAAGATTAGACACTAAAATCATGCAAAAGGTTTTTGTTTGTGATTTTTTTTCTGTCAGAAAAGAAGCAGTGAGGAGTTGGAGAGTGGGTGGAATGAGAGAACAATTTCTTCTAAATGTTCTCCTGAGAGGCAGTGACAAAAAAAATGAAAGAAAGAGAAAGGAGTGACATTTTCCTTGATGGACAGGTGGATCAAGAGGAGGGAGGAAAAATATAAAACTCACAGGATTATTCAGATTGGCACAAAATAGGCAACGCTTTCATCCATCAGATCAAACTACAACACAACAAACAAGTCCTCTAAAATGTAAATGAGTCGTTTCTGTACAAAAACACACATCTGTCGGTGCAGGAGAAAAAGAAGGTGACACATATTCCTGCAAAAAATGACTGACAGCAAACAATTCAAACAAATTACAGCACTTTGTGAGGACCGCAGGGAAGTTAAATCCCTGATTGAAAAAATATCTTCACACATCCTTACTGCAGCTGTGAGAACTGCAATATTTAAATACTACTCCTCTTTCTGCCCAATGTGAGCCAGCAGTTACTCAGATAATAAATATAATAATAAAAAACATATTTTAACCTTAAAAATGCCTCAACTGTACCTATAGAGTTCACTTATTTCCTGTCATTTGTAAAAATAAAAATTCTTCAATCTGAAATTAGAAAAAGTGTTTCCTGATAAACAGAGTATTTTTAACTGTTATATAT
>NW_013952529.1:1285804-1305003 GCF_001266775.1 Austrofundulus limnaeus | reverse complement strand
GTATATACACAGTACATACAGTATATGTACTGTTTTACAATCAAGTCCTTAGAAGTACAAGGTATGTACCCCTGTAAATATGTGGAACATACCACTGTAAATATGTGGTACATACCACTGTAAATATGTGGTACATACCACTGTAAATGTGGTACATACCACTGTAAATATGTGGTACATATCCCTGTAAATATGTGGTACATATTCCTTTAAATATGTGGTACAAACCACTGTAAATATGTGGTACAGACCTCTGTAAATATGTGGTACATATCCCTGTAAATTTGTGGTACATATTCCTGTAAATATGTGGTACATACCACTGTAAATATGTGGTACAGACCTTTGTAAATATATGGTACATATCACTGTAAATATGTGGTACATATCATTGTAAATATGTGGTACATATCCCTGTAAATAAGTGGTACATATCCCTGTAAATAGTGGTACAGACCTCTGTAAATATGNCCCATAAATATGTGGTACATACCCCCATTGGTTGGTACGTGACACTTAAAGGGACTGGGCTGTATTTAAAGATTAAGAACTGAGTATATATAACTGAGTACCTACACCACATACCTAACTGGAATGTATATGGTTTTGTAAGACAGATTTGGCACTATTTTCTGATGAATGTCCAAACAGAGCTTAGAAACTCAAACAAACGTGAACTAGCTTCTATTATTCCTGAAGATACGAGTTAATGTCACTGAAATTCAGACTCACCCCATTGGCTCTGCTCATGGCCTGGAAATAGATGCTGTAGCTCTTTGCAGGCGACAGCGGCGGGTTCCAGAAGCCCCCGTAGCTTTTGTTGTCCCCCACCGTGAAGGGCTGAACCACCGTGAGGCCGGACGGCGGCAGTTCGGCCGCAATGTAGTACGGCGAGTTCAAGACCGAGGCGTTGCGGAAGCTGACGGGCGCCGAGAAACAGTCCTGGGTTTCGGAGGTGGCGCGCCGGGTTTTAGACTTCCGCTCCTCCTTCACAACGAGCTGGTACGAGCTGGAAGAGAGGCGTTTGTGTTTCTTCATTTTAGGTAAAAATTCAGTGCAAAAACTGTGGAAAACACGATTTTTAAAAAATATCCAGTGTAAGGCTGAGTGCTATAAAATCAAGTCACGGCTATAAATATTGTTAGTAAAATATTCTCCATGAAGGACGCAGGTTGATAAAAAAACAATCAGACACAAACATATCTGGTCCTGATTTAGTAGAAAAGTTGTTTTTAAGTCAGTTTTGGTCTTTAAAAGGAAAAAAAACAATGTTTTTGGGAGTTAGGATTGTATTTGTGTGTATAACAGGTGTGTGTGGAGGTGTGTTTATACATTTAAATGTGTGTTTGTGTGTGTTCCATTATGCTCGGAGAGGCTTCACGAATGGTTGAGGGCTCCTTCAGCAGTCAGGACAAACGCAGCGGCTCTTCTGCAATTACCTCCGTACTCCACGCCAAGAACTCACTTCACAATTATACGCAATTAGGGAAATGTATGTTTCTGTGAATGGGGCCGCGGCCAATTATCCCCAGCTCTCGTTTGGCAGCTTTCAGAAAAAAAATAATTGCTGATGACCAAAGATGAGTCTGTGGCACTCTGTGTCACTTTGCCGTTTTTCTGCCTTTCTGGCAGAATATCTGTTTCAAATTAATGGCTTTCAGAGGCTGAACAAGACATGAAGCAGCAGCCAAATGTTACGAGAGAGGGGGGAAACGGCGTGTGTGTGAAAACACACATGAACACATATAGCTCTTGGCTAGACGTCTGCATTTTTATACGAGTTAAAATTTAGAAAATTTGGCCAGAAAATAAATAAATATAAATATTTTCTTCTCATGTTTTGGTCAAAAATCATTATTTTTTATGTTTACGTGCAATCTTGCATGATCTTATATCGCACAGAGCTCAGAATATGTTAAAGGGAGGATGCTCAGCTACAACACCAAATTTCACTCAATATTTTTAAAACAGAGTTATAGTTAGGGCTGTGTATTGACTAGAATTTGGTGATATGATACATATCATGAAACTGGTCACGATACAATATATCGCAATATATTGCAAAACAGTAAGCAATTGTCATTTTTCCTACAAAAATTCATAATTTAAAAGAACTCAGTATATATAGTATTATAATTTATTACAATAAATAATAATACTAACAATAGCCTATATTTATAACTATGATTTTTTTTTGTAAATTACTATTGTTTAAATTCAGTCTTGAGTGGAAAAAAGGGGCAGATATGATATTTTCCTCTTTCTGTTGTCCTTTCATTTTATTTGTGATTTGTATTGATTTTACTTCTATTGTATATAGAATTTATTTTGTTTTTAAGTTGTTTTTAAGTAAGTAAGTAAAGTTTTATTTATATAGCGCCTTTCACAGAAATAAATTCACAAGGTGCTGTACACTCAGGGAAGGGGGCAGTTAAGAAACACCTGTCATGGATTAATCCATCCAAGAAGACATACAAGGCAAACATGGGGGAACAGGTGAAACAGGTCATGCAGCAAACACAGTTGTGCTACCTTTAACTACAGAAAAACTAAAAACCACACAAGGGAACATGAGGGGAAAAAAATAAAATAAAAAATGAAATGAATAAGTCAAATAAATAAATAAGGCTGCTACAGTCTGTTTTACCGTCACAGGGTCTTCTTAAGGGGGTCGTGAAAGGTCGCCAGGCATTTCAATGCCCTCAGTGTTTTAATGGTTCTTAGCGCTAACAGTTATTTACAATGCTAATGTTTGATCTAGCATTATACTCTCAGGCTCCTCAGGAGGGGAGGAGCCAAACAGATGGCTCACTGCTGCCAACTAGTGGCTGGAGGCTAAATTACAACACAAGAATGGATTGCTGGCATTCAATTTTACATTTTAAACCTTAATTAAAAATCGATACAGGGCTTTAGAGAATCGATAAAGTATTGAGAAATGAAATATAATATTTCAGTGTGTCACAACTTTCGTACACTAGTTATAGTGATGACAGTTGGCATAATACTTTTGATTGAATGGTAGGCTATGGATTTGGATTTTATTTCATTGGTTTCCTGTATCTGTATGGGATTGTTACCAGAGTGATTTACTTCCACTGAAAACACATTTTAAACAGAGTTTTGTCCGTAAACTGTTGAATTAAAAACTGCCTGATAATCACCGACATTTGGCTCCGTCACGTCCTCTCAGAGTTACGTCTCCATAAACCAGCAGCTACAAAGCAACAGCCTAATGATGGGATGTTTCACTGACATATTTAGTTTTAAACTAATGGTCTCATTCTCTGGGTTCTTTTGCATACAAATTGGACTTCTATGTGTGAGTGACTTTAATGGATGTAAAAGAGCCCCTGGAGGAAGGCAAAAAGAGGGTGAATGAAAGAAGATGAGGGAACAGGGGGGTAAATGGGGAGAAAAGTGAGCAGGTAATATAAAAAAGGAGTTAACGGGAAAAAAGAAAGGAGTGGAGGAAAAAAATTTAAGCAATACTGAAAAAAAAGAAGGTATTACCTGATTGGTGCTCCACGAGACTGGGCCGGTTTCAGCAGGATGGTGATGGTGGTCTCCGTCTCATTCAGAGGAGTTTCTGATTCGTACTCAGGCATCATGGGAGCTGAAAGCAGAGGTTCCCAGGAAAAATAATCATTACTGGACGATGACACAAACAAGCTGCGATCCTTTAAAAAGTGCCGAGCAAAGAAAAACCTTTTATTCCCATCAGGTTTTTAATTTCACATCTGTCACGACCTCGCCTTGGAGGCATCGTTTAAGTGTCTGCTGGAGTTTAACACTTTCTCTAAGATTATTACGACACACAGGTTAACACGAACTCACCCCTCCTCCTCTGTCCACATATCTTTATCCATCTGCAGCATTTAATTTTAAAGGCCCTGCGTTCTTTCAACCTCGAATGAGATAATGAAGATTAGGGATGGCGTGGCATTTGGAAGGAGACATATCTTTAATGTGTGGATGGATTGTGTTTCTTTATTCTCCTACTTAAGGCGAGAGGTTGTTAAGATTAGTAGAGATGATTGAGGGAAGGAGGCTCAGCGGAAAGGTCAGGCTAAAAATCTCAGAGTGTTGACAGAAAGAATAATGGTTGGAACATACAGACGACACGTGAGACTACAGTCCTCCATAATTTAGTCTAGTTCCTAGTGTAGAATTTTACACCCTGAGATTTGGGAAATTCTGCAAATCAATGTGTTTATCAGGAAATAATAAGTATAATGTTTACTGTTTTTACCTTGTGTGGGTTAAACTGAGTGACAACAAACGATTCGTAAAAATACCCAGATCTTTTGGGAACAAAAAGAAGCAGTCGGCCACAACCCACTTTATATCCACTTAGATAGCATGAATCTCTATTTGCTTCATATTCATCTTTGATTACTTGATATCTGCCCCAACTTACTCATGAAGTGCTTTTATTCACTTTGTACCCAACTCTGCCCACATTATATCCACATTCACCCACTTTGTATCACCTTTGGCCCATTTTGTACCCACATTTGCACACTTCAAATCTGCCTCTTCCAATGTATTTTTTACCACCTTTTATGCATTTTGTTTCTCCATTGGTTCATTTTGTACACACATTTAGCTACTTCATGTACACTGCTGCCAATTTTGTACCCAACCTAGGCTATTTTGTACCAACCTTCACCCAATTTGTATCAGCTTTGGACCATTGTATAGCAATGGTCCACTTCATATCCATCCATCCATCCATCCATTTTCTTCCGCCTATCCGGGGTCGGGTCGCGGGGGCAGCAGCTTCAGAAGGGAGGCCCAGACCTCCCTTTCCCCAGCCACTTCTTCCAGCTCCTCCGGGGGAACTCCAAGGCGTTCCCAGGCCAGCCGAGAGACATAGTCCCTCCAGCGTGTCCTGGGTCTTCCTCGGGGCCTCCTCCCGGTGGGACGTGCCCGGAATACCTCACCAGGGAGGCGTCCAGGAGGCATCCTTACCAGATGCCCAAGCCACCTCAACTGGCTCCTCTCGACGTGGAGGAGCAGCGGCTCTACTCTGAGTCCCTCCCGGATGACCGAGCTTCTCACCCTATCTCTAAGGGAGAGCCCAGCCACCCTGCGGAGGAAACCCATTTCGGCCGCTTGTATCCGGGACCTCGTTCTTTCGGTCATGACCCAAAGCTCATGACCATAGATGAGGGTAGGAACGTAGATCGACCGGTAAATCGAGAGCTTCGCTTTCTGACTCAGCTCTCTCTTCACCACGACGGACCGGTACAGCGCCCGCTTTACAGCAGACGCTGTGCCAATCCGCCTGTCGATCTCCCGCTCCGTTCTTCCCCCATTCGTGAACAAGATCCCCAGATACTTAAACTCCTCCACTTGAGACAGGGCGACCCCCCTGACCCGGAGAAGGCACTCTGCCCTTTTCCGGCTCAAGACCATGGCCTCAGATTTGGAGGCACTGAGCCTCATCCCGGCCGCTTCGCACTCGGCCGCGAACCGCTCCAGCGAGAGCTGCAGATCTCGTTCTGATGAAGCCAACAGGACCACATCATCCGCAAAAAGCAGAGATGCGATCCTAAGGCCACCAAAACGGATCCCCTCAACACCTCGGCTGCGCCTAGAAATTCTGTCCATGAAAGTAATGAACAGAATCGGTGACAAAGGGCAGCCTTGGCGGAGTCCAACTCTCACCGGAAACGAGCCCGACTTACTGCCGGCAATGCGAACCAGACTCTGACACCGGTCGTACAAGGACCTGACAGCCCGTAACAAAGGGCCCGGTACCCCATACTCCCGGAGAACCCCCCACAAGGCCCCCCTTGGGACACGGTCGAACGCCTTCTCCAAGTCCACAAAACACATGTAGACAGGTTGGGCGAACTCCCATGCACCCTCCAGGACCCTGCTGAGGGTGTAGAGCTGGTCCAGTGTTCCACGACCAGGACGAAAACCACACTGCTCTTCCTGAATCCGAGGTTCGACTATCCGACGGACCCTCCTCTCCAGGACCCCTGAATAGACCTTACCAGGGAGGCTTAAGAGTGTGACCCCCCTGTAATTGGAGCACACCCTCCGGTCCCCCTTTTTAAACAGGGGGACCACCACCCCAGTCTGCCAATCCAGGGGTACTGCCCCCGATGTCCATGCGATATTGCAGAGTCGCGTAAGCCAACACAACCCTACAACATCCAGAGCCTTGAGGAACTCCGGAACACTTCATATCCACCCTGCCAATTTTGTGCCCATCCTTGTCCACTTTGTACCCAACTCTGCTCACTTTTTACCCACATTCACCCACTTTGTATCACCTTTGGCCCATTTTGTACCCACATTTGCACACTTCAAATCCGCCTCTTCCAATATTATACCCATCATTGTCCACTTTGTGCCCACCTTCTCCCATTTTTCATGTCAGTCCATTTTGTACCCACATTTACCCTAATCATATCCACCTCTGAATAATTTTGTACCCATACTTGGCCTCTTTGTATACACTTTCCACCTACCTTCATCCACTTTGTATTATCTTTGATCCATTTTGTACCCATGTTTACACAGTCCATATCCACCTCTGTCAAATTTGCACCCATCCTTGTCCACTTTGTACGACCTTTTAGCCATTTTGTATCTCCATTGGTTCATTTTGTACACACATTTACATACTTCATCTACACCTCTTGCAATTTTGTACCCATCCTAGGCCATTTTGTACCAACCTTCACCCAATTTGTATCAGCTTTGGTCCATTGTATAACAATGGTCCACTTCATATCCTCCCTGCCAATTTTGTACCCATCCTTGTCCACTTTGTACCCAGCTAGGCAGATGCAACGTTGATTTAAATACCTGAACTTTTGACAATAATACAAGTGTTTATTTTTTGTTTTTTAATGCATTTCTATGCAAATAGGCCTAAGGTTTTTAAAAAATATATGTAATTGAATTTGTTGCCATAAACACCCTGACTGTCTGATTGCATGAGTTGGACAAGTTTCTCCTTTTGCAGTCAGAGGAGAAAGGGTACAGCATATATTCAGCTGTCAACAAAGATAAATAAATGTATTAATGCAAATTAATACACTTCACTGTCGCTACTTTTATCCACCAATTACCCTGCACCTGTATTTTAAAAACCACGACTGAGCCATTATGTGCACTGAAGCTTTAGGTATTGTTGAAGTGTGCAAGTTCTTTTTTTAATCTATAGTTTCTTACAAAGATAAGCATGTTACAGTTATTGTATATAATAATGCTGACTATGAAATAAAGGACATCTTGATTCTGCGAAGGAAATCCTTGCAAAGATAGAAAACATTAAACTGCAACTCAAAGACAAGAGTTCAACAGAGAGAGTAAGATAAGAAGGGTAAAGAGACACAAAAAATAACAATCAGAGGTTTTCTGTCATAAAAATATCAAAAGATGTACTCCGTCAAACAGCTGGATAAATCAAGACGTTCTCGCGTTACCAAATAAACAAATGCCTTCGTCCACGAGGGCCACTTCACCGCCTCAAAACAAAAAGTCAGTTTCTCCTTTTTTGTGGTGCCACTGACATTTTCTGCGTGTTGATATAAACAGGACTCCAAATGGAGAGAAAATGTCAGAAAACGGTCAGTCAGTCAGACAAAGACAGACTCAAACAAAACCAGAGTGACACATTGAAAGAGAAAGTGAGTGACACATCAGACCGGCTGGGAGACGCAACAAAAAGGCTTCAACTGTCTCTACCTGCTATTACTGCACTAACAAAGAGCGTCTTCCAGTAATTACAGAGCAAAGACCAAACAAATGTCAGCAGACGTGAAAAAAAACAAGCAAACAAACAACAGACAGCACTCAAGTCCCAAACTAATTCTGTCATGAGGACAATAAAGATTCATTTTTAATCAAAAACAAATGCCACACATGCAGTGTTTACCTGCGATCTTAGTGGATATCCTGGTGGTGACAGGCGGACCAAAGCCCTTGTTGGTGGAGGCTTTCAGGGTGAAGAAGTACGTCGTTCCAGGGTACAGGCCGACGAACAGATGATGGGTCTCGTTCTTCAGCTTGAACACTCGTCCCCTCTGGGTGGTCAGATCAGCGCTGGGGTCCAAGGAGCTCAGAGCCTTGTAGGTTATCTAACGGCAGAACAAAAGTCCTGGTGTTAAAGATTTAATCTTAATAGATAAAACAGGATATTTTTCTTTCCGTAACAAATTAAAGTTCAACCTCCAACCACCCCCAATACACAAATCAAGGTAACCTCAGCAAATCAACGAGTTATTTGATTGTTTGTTATTTGACGTTAAAGTGTTGTTGGCTGTCGACGTCAGGTCCACGAGGCTCCACATGATCTCCACTCAGAGACCGATTGAACAAACTGACTCCTCACTAAACAGAAAGACTTCAATAGTTCTTCTTTTTAACCAGTTGTCAATGCATGTCGCTGCGTCGCTGTTGGCAAGTTTCCACACTCCAGAAAACATCAATGAGTGCTCACACAGACACACTGACACACTGACACATGCACCATCAAACACCGGAGGACAGCCGTCAACGGAACCAAAAATATCGACTGGCGGATAAGAAAAAAAGAAATGAGGTTTTCAACCAAAAACCTTTCAGGATTGTGTGAATGGATTTAAGTTCACCTCAGTTTGTCAAAGAGAACTCGAAGTTTAAATGCAACGATCTGAATGAAAATCTGTCTTCAGTTTATTTGTGTGAATGTTTTACAAGCTTCACACTATTGTTTTCATGTTTCTCTTTATTGTTTTCATGTTTCTCTTTATTGTTTTCATGTTTCSCTTTATTGTTTTCATGTTTCTCTTTATTGTTTTCATGTTTCCCTTTATTGTTTTTATGTTTCTCTTTATTGTTTTCATGTTTCTCTTCATTATTCTTTATTCCGTACATTTTTATGCACCTTTCTCGTTCCACAATTTTTGTGCTATTTCAACAATTCATGTATCAAAACATTCAGCTCATTTATGACAATCCTGCTATGACTTTTGGTATTTCAGCTATTTATACTTTTTCAGCTATTTCATTTTTTCGGCCACTTTTTTGCCATTGAAAATAAATAGGGCTGATTTCAACATCCTTGTTCAATATCTTTGTAGCACCTTACACAATTTGTTCTGGTTCTTCTCTTTTTAAACACTCGGGTTAATTCTAGCTACTTTTTTAATAATTTAAAATTTTTCTGCTAATTTAGCTATAATTCTGCTTCTTTCTACTATTCTTCTGCTATTTTCTGCTTTATTTTGCTAATTTGAGAATTTATGCTTTATACAATTGCTTTCTGCTATTTCCGGCTATTTGCAGCAATTTCTTGCTAATATTAAGCTGTTATTAGCTAAAGTTAGCTTTTGTAGGCTGAATTCATATTTTGGTGGCTATTTGAGTTTCTTTCTGCTTAGTTCAGCTAACTTGTGCTCCTTATTTTCTAGCTAAATTTGAGCTGTTTTACTGCACATGTTGGCTGTTTTAGCCATTTTCACACTTTTCACTCAAAACCTTTTGGTATTTTTATTGCTTTTCCTACTAATCTGACATTTTTACAGCCTTTTCACCATCTGGATATGAATTTCAAATTGTGTCTGCAACATTTAGCACTTTTTACTCTGATTTTAGCTTTTTTCTGCTATTCCAGCTGTTATTTTGCTTCTTTTTGCTATTCTTCTGCAATTTTTTCTAGTGTTCTTTGATTTGTCTTTTACTTTAACAACGTTTGCTCAACACCAGGCAGATGTTCCCAGAAGAAACGTTCCCCAGCAGCACAGGAGTTCCATCACGAATGTTTGCATCAGGAACTTTGCAAATATCACAGTTCATAGTAAAGATGTGAGGATTAACAGATTTCAATCCACACATGTGGACACTGTGAAAGGGCACAGAAAGATACAACTAAATGTTTCAGTCTCTAAAAAAGTGAGTTTGATTTTCCAATTGTGCTAAAATCATTTGGCTTTTAAAAGTTACAAGATTGCGTGCTGGGAATGAAGTTGTATAAAGCATTTGCTAATGTATTTATATAGGAATTTGTATAATTTCCTTAGAAAAATGAAAAGCAAAAAAGCAGTATTTTAACCAAGATGATGAAAGCCAGTAGAATGCAGAAACATAAAAAGGATGAGTCAGAAACCTACAAAGTGCTAACAAGTGATGAAAATGGATGTTTGCATGAAGCTGGTAGCTGGGAGGCTGAAGATGTGAGTGGGAGTTTGCTGAGGGAGGCAGCAGGAGGAACATCTCAGCACTTCACACGATCGGACGTCAGACGGCCCCTCGTCACTCCGTTACCAGCTTCGAAGCAAAAAGCAGCGACAGCTGGCCGCCTGGCTTCAAACAAGCCTGCAGGCTGGAACGGTGATGTGTGAATGTGTGACTGTTTGCATGAAGAAGAGACAGAAGAGAGGACGGGACAGGAAGGACGCTCAGCTCTCATCCACATGGGAACACAGGGTGCTGTAGCTATGCCAGGCCTGTATGTGGCGCTGTAGCACTGCCACAGAAATACACCAAAAACAGGAAACGAGTGGAGCATTTACATAAAGTTTATACAAACTAAGAAAAAAAAACATTTTTTGTAGACTGACAACCAATCAGAACCTTTGCTTCATGTCACATGACACTACAGCCGACTGAGTCAAATCAGGTCCAATATGAGGACATAAGAGACAATTTAAGGCTCAGTATCCAGAGGCTGAACAAAAAGGAGCTTCCTCATCGGAGTAAAATCTTCAAACACAAATGTTGGTCATATTTTAAATGGTTACTTGATCTATGTTTTAGTTTTTTTTCAGAAATGTTTAGTTTTTTGTACTGTTGAAGGTTTAGTAACATATTTTTTAGCCTTAGATTATTGTCATAGTAAGATTTTTTTTCTGTTTTTATTTGTCAAATCTATATAATGTAGAGGACATACAAAGGATTTAAATTACGTTACTCTCACACCCTGGTGCAATAAACATCAAAAGTAAACAGGAAAAATATTACAGGGTTCCTACAGCTTTAACACTTTTTAATACCAACTTCACAATAAACACTAATGGGAAAAAAACTGTGAACATTTTACCTAAATGTTTATTTTAACACAAAACTAGCTGTGAGAGGCATTCTATAAATTATTTAAAAAATAAATACATTTTACCAATTATTTAAATATGAGACAAATTTCAAACATCCTACTTACAGTGTGCTAACATTTTTAAAGACCTTTGAAGGATGGATGGATGTATGGATGGATGATGAATGGTTGGATGGATGGATGGATGGATGATGAATGAATGGATGGATGTGAATGGTTGGATGGATGGATGTGAATGGTTGAATGGATGGATGTGAATGGTTGGATGGATGGATGGAATGTTTGGATGGATGATGGATAGATGGATGGATGATGAATAGTTGGATGGATGATGAATGGTTGGATGGATGGATGCTGAATGGTTGGATGGATGGGTGGTTGGATGGATGATGAATGGATGGATGGATGATGAGTAGTTGGATGGATGATGAATGGTTGGATGGATGGATGGATGGATGATGAATAGTTGGATGGATGGACGGGTGGATGGATGGTTGGTTGGATGGACAGAAGGACAGACAGACAGACAGACAGATAGACAAACAGATAGATAGATGTCAGATGGATGGATGGATGGAGGGATGTCAGAAGGATGGATGGATGGATGGATGGATGGATGGATGGATGGATGGATGGATGCAGTTCTTGGTTAGTCCCAGTTTAGTGTAAAAGGTTGTGTATTTTGTGTCGGAGGTTAGCAGAAAGCAGAGGCAGAGCTGACAGATGGAGCTCTCTGAAGGTTTTCTGAATATTTGACGTGATTTTTGTTAACACATGACGGAGGACACAGGCTAGGTTAAAGGTGGGAATATGACCATTAAAAAGGTTGTGTTTAGGTTCTCCACTCAAAAAAACAAAGATATGGTTTCCAGATGTTGGCTCTGCTAAAACATCATTTGTTATTTCCAAACAGATTCAACGAAAACCACCAAACACTGTAAAAACAGTATGTGATGGTTTTAGCCCTGTGAGAGGGAACATCAGGCTCAGTCCAGTCAAACCTCAGACTCCCTCATCAAACAAACAAACTAAACGTTTCTCAGATTGAGGAACATACAGAATAAAGCTCTAACTGACAGCGGTCAGTGCTCTGAAAGGCAGCAAAGACTGGACTTCAACAAACATCCAGCGTCTCTGTGGTTGGAGAGCGGCCCGGCCGGCTGAATAATACATGTTGGATCAATAACTATTTATACAGGCTGGGACAGCGGGGCTGGAACAATAAAATATCATCCATTTCATCTATGCTGCAGTTTTGGTTTGCACATCAATGACCGTTATTTTACAAGTCATGAATAGATCCATACTTTTATGGGCCTCTCTCTCTACCTTCTCTTTACCTCCTCTCTTTTTCCAGGCTGACTGATAGACTATCTTTCTTCATTTTATTACTCTTAATGGCATCTTCGCTTTCCAAGTATTTTCTCCAGCCCTCTTCAGTCCCTCCCCTCCTCTCTCTGTAGTTGATGTACTTGGGATCGGTGGAGCCGTAAAGCTCAGGTTGTTTTATTGGCCAATGAAAAGGCCGGCGCGCAGCGGGACAGTGCATCTTGGGTAATAGAGTGTGTGTCTGCAGGGTATAACTCACAGGGAAGGTGTACTTATGTGTGTGTGTGTGATTGAATTAGTGGGGAGGACTGAAAAAAAGAGGGAGATAAGTAAGTCAGAGGATAGAAGAGGAAATAGTGCAATGCTGTACTTAAATAAAAACAAGTTTAGAAGAACTGAACGTGACAAATGTTAGCTAAATATTTCCTGCTGTGTTCTGCAGAAACTGAACTGTTCTCCATCTTTTCCTGCGCTCCGTTTGCTTGATCAGAAATGAAAAATAACCTGTTTTAATCTTCACCCTCTTATTTCTCTTCCTTTCTTCTCCGTCTTGTTCAATTTAAAAGGAATTACAGAGCATGTTCGGGGTGTTTTTCTGCTCTGGTTTCTTTCCCAACAACTCACTTGAGAAGAATTTCAAATCATCGCAGCCTTCTTCAGCAGAAAAACACACAGTGAAACATTATTTTGGTTGAAGTTTTCTGTCTCACAGAAATGTAAAAAAAAAGAAAAGATGTAGGATTTTAAATGCAGCTCAGTGTCACGTCTCACTGCTGCTTTCTGTTAAGACGTTTCTTCATTTTTCCTTTTAAAAACAAAACGTGAATTTTTAAAGTCAATCTAATGATTTCTCAGAGAGATTTGTGTTTAATAGTCTGGACGGTAATGGCTGGGATTCAACGGAAAAAATTAATTAATTTACATTTTTTAACATCTCAACTGTTTCAGCTGAGGTTACTTTAGTTTTATTGTATTTTATGTAAATATCTTTAAAGCTTAGGATTTTAAAATCTATTAAATAAATAAATATTTATGTATTTTTATGTTATTATCAATAAAAATCTAAAACCATGAACAATAGCTCCAACACAAATCCTTTATTAAAACTACACTGCAACAAATGTCCAAGTTTTAAACCTTATATGCAGCCAAATATGAGTTTTGATCCTGTTTTCAGACTAATTTATTAAACAACAGAATGAATATTAATAATCTTGTTAGTCTGGAAATTTGGCTCAAATTAAGTAAAAAAATCGGCCACTGGAGTGAGACAATTATACTCAGTAAGATTCTTGAAAAAAATGAAAATTTGAGTCAAACTAAGTGATTTGAAAATATGGATTTATTTTGTCTCAATTTTAGTTAAAGAACTAAAATCTGTTCTGGTCATTTTGATGAAGAATAACTAGTTAAAAGAATAAAAATTGGTTTCTGATCAAACTGTGCAGAGAAAGGATGGTGACGTTGGAAAATCCTGCTCTGTCAAAAGTTCTCCAAGGAAACAAAAAGACTTTAAAGAATATTTCAGCCCATCTGACACATTGTTTTCATTTCACGCTGAATTAAAGCTACAGAAAATAAATATTTTATAGTTTCTACAACAAGCCGATTAAATGATTTAAAATCAAAGATTCAAACAAACTAAAATATGTCGACAATCATTTGTTCCTCCTCAGCAGCCTCCCTAAAGGAACCAGCGGATGTGAATTCCTGACAGGAATATATTCAATTAAAATCATATTTTTAGCTGGAATATATAGAAGCTCTCCCCCTGCGCTCCCTGACACCTCCTGCCTCGGCTCTCGGCTCGGCTTTAATTTTTAGGACAGACTGTTCTCTGCAGCGCCGGGACGTCCGGAGGCTCCGAACGTTAGAAATAAATATGTTAGAAAAATGCACAAAGCATTCAAAATAAAATAGCCCCATGCCGATGGGACAAAAGAGGAGAAAACACGTGAATAAACTGAGAACGGGAGGTTTTGTGTTTTGCTTCGTCCCCATTTTCTTTGTTTTGTTCACGAGCAGATAAGCTGAAAAAGCAGAGACTGACAATCGTCCCGTAATATTTCCTGGCTGTTATCTCTATTGTCACCGAGTCGTGATAAAACAGAATGGAGCCAGGAAAGAAAAGGGACCAAATATGGAGGAAAAACTCCCATCCAGCAGAAATTCTGTGGAATCAAAGCGCAGGTCAGCAGCGAGAGGCGCCTGTAACGAAGGCCTGAAGCCATCCGGCAGCAGAGGAGGGAAAAGTTCTGGAAGAAAACATCCAGCGTCAGAACTTCTCCTCAGCATCCATCCCTCCCTGTGAGAGGGAAATATCAAAGTTTATCCAGGCAGAGGTGATCAGAGCGGCAGCACCAGACTGAGCCTCTGGTGACAGTTTGACAGCGGCGGGCCTGAATCTGTGTCTCCGTGTCGCTCGTCTGACAGAACTTCCTGCCGGCGGAGTTCAGACGAGCGACAGCCGACGACGCCGCGGCGCTGATGGCGGGCCACGCTCCTGATCTCACATTCAAAAGGAAGAGCTCCACCGCAGACCGGCTTCTGGATCGTTCTGCTGTTTAATGAGTGGTGCTTTGTGAAGCGGTCACGTCTGTTCACTTATTTAACACGTTTCACAAACCTTACCAAGGCTCAAATTACAAACTACAGTCGTGTTTCCATCCAGTTCTAATGGGAATTTAGAGAAAACTTTGAAAATGAAAAGAGAAAATGAGCATCAGACATGTTTCCTTCAACTGGCTTGGAGCGAATTAACAAGTGTATGGAAGTAGTAAACAGGAAGTAGTAAACAGGAAGCAGTAAACAGGAAGTAGTAAACAGGAAGTAAAGTCTCCGGGACACGTCTCAGAACAACGGAGAGAAGTTATTGTCATTATTCTGTCACATCAGCTGGTGTTGGTGGTTTTACACGCTGATTAGGACTGGGTATCGATTCAGATTCCCCAAATCGATTCAACTCACGAATCAGTTTGATTGATTTTTAAATTAGTTAAGGATATCATGCAGGAACACTTTTACTTTGTTATAGAAGACATTCTCAAAGGAACTAATTCTTCAACAGTGTTGTATAAAGTACCTCAAAGTGATACTTGAGTAAAAGTACAAGTATCTTATCATAAAAATAATTTGGTAAAAGTTAAAGTCTTCTCTAAAAATATTACTTGAGTAAAAGTCTTCAAGTATCTGATAATTTTTGTACTTAAGTATCAAAAGTAAATTTCTGATACAAAATCTACTTAAGTATTAAAAATGTAGTGAGTAGAAAGTACAGATAATTGTGTAAAAACGTAATGAGGATATAGGATGAGGATATAGCTCGCTAGCAGCCTCGCACCGAGGACCTATCCACGTCATCATTTACCCAGAATGCTTTGTGTGGAAATAAAAATGGCTCCATCCATGTTAAAATATATTTTTTAAAATTTACAAAACTAAACATCCTACAGTATTTTTACAGTCTTCATTTTACAGTTAAAATATGATATGTGTTTATTAAATAAAGTCTAATGTTACACTAATCGTGGATCCCTTTAAGACATTTGTTTGTAAATGTTTTAACTGATCTCTATTTTAGTCCTTTCTTACTTTTTACGAGTCTTTCTTGTTTTTCTTTTATTTATCATGAAGTATTTGATTGTAGTTTAATATTTGTACTTTTGAATTTTGTAATGTGCTGCTGCCGTTCTTGAAAGAGATTTTTAATCCCAGTGAGATCCACTTGGTTAAATAAATAATAATAAAAAAATAAATAGAACAAATGAAAAATAAAAATAAATAAAAAACTAAATAAAAAAGTTAAAGCTCAGTGTTCCTCAAATGTCAAGTCTGGTTCAGGTTAATTTATGAATTTCTTGTTCGTTGCTTCTTTCAATAAGAAACGTCCTCTTAAATAAAGTACTCAGATCTAGAACTTAACCTTTATAAAATAAACACTCCTGTCAAACGACTTGTATAAAACATTTAAAGTTTTCAATGCAAAAGGATATTAAGCTACACAATTTAATTAAATATTAAAATAATAAATAAAATCGTCACCTTCACATCCTGACTCTGTAAAGATGCTTGTCAGGAACACAAAACATCATCAGTCAGTAAATACTTGAAAATAAAATGTACTTATAGTTAAGGTCAAATTTATCTGAAAGCAGCTGTGAGAAAATCAACCTTTTTAAAACAAAATGACTTTAACAGCTTTACTGTGTAGAAATAAACTTGTTTTTATTCAGGTTCCATAATAAAAGGCTTCATCACAAAGGAACAAAATCACAGGTTAGTTTTTTTAAAGCAACGTAACTTTGAGCTCCTTATAAAAAAAACTTCATTTCTCATAAAGGATTAAGTTTAACTTCCTGTTTCAAAGGTCAAACAAGCAGATTTTCTTGTTTACCTCCGAGTCGATGGTGAGATCATCTCAAAGCGCTGCTCTGCTAATGAAAACCAATCGTTGCAGGTTTTTCAGATAAACGGACGGGAATGTGACTTCACTAAACGTCTGCTGTTGCTACAGAAATCAACAGCCTGGAACAGAGAAATAAATGCCAGCGCTGCTGCCAGGATCGATCTGTGGGATTGATTAAAGACTCCGTTTGAGCAGCAGCAAAGTTATTCACACTCCAGATCAGCACGGAGCAACTAGTTGCCCGTTGCTTTAGTGTGGTGGATTAAATGGTTTAAGGGTTTGTCAGCTAAACGGCTAAAAGGCCTTTAAGGACCTTAAAGTTTTCTGCTGCATGAGGACGGATGAATGGAAGGGTTTCAACTAAATAAACTCTTTAATGTAATGAAACTCAAGAGACTCAGGCTGAAGCTCAGGTGTGTTTATAAAAATATAATATCACACAAAACTAGGGATGTACAAGAATATTAGTCTATTATCGGTCCGACATTAGCATAAAAATGTAAAATCTCTACATACCGGTATCAGTTTTTATTATGATAACAAAAGCCCAATAAATTAACGCCTCGATTTGACCAAAAAGTGTTAAAGTTAAGATATCGTGCTTTTAAATCTTTCTTTTTCACATCTAAATCATTCACTTATGGTCTATTTAAAATAAAACTACAACGACTTGGTCTTAAGTCCTCGTTTTTGTTCCTTGCTTCACCCCTGTTCTGAGTTGCCCCTCAGAGCAAGCTGTTTTGATGCGGTCTCTTTAAATGCAAATTAAATTTTTCACACCCCGCCCCCTCCAGGTCGCTGAGCGTTCGACTCCCCCGGCTTGTTTGTTTACAGAGCAAACATGGATGCTACCTTTTGCACGTTGAATCTGAAGTTATTTAATCTCAGAGCCGATTAAATAATTATCTGACATGTTTGTTTAGTTCAGTGTTTATATCTGAACCTGCCTCTGACTGGGATGCTCCGGTGAAACTTTTTATTTTTGAACGAAACAATGAGCTGGAAATAAAGTACTGACCGAGTAACTTTAGGATCGATACGCTCTGCGACCCAGGCTGGACGTTACTATCTACATGATGGAAAATTAAAAGTAAAAAAAATATGGCACTTTTTCCCTAACTTCAGTCAAATGGTTTTTATTTTTGTACAGACAATGTTTACCTATGGAAAGCATCCAGTGGGGTATCAAAAAGCAAGCATAATGTCCCTGACAGGATGTGATGTCACCTTAATATCAGTTTGTAATATCAAAATCGGAAACTAAGTGTAGAACAATATCGGCATATTGAATATCGGCACAAACTCAATATCGAGCATCTCTACATAAAACACATTTATTCTCCCAAATTTAACCTGATAATTTGGTTAATTTGTACAAGTTTCCACCAGATTTAAATAACAAAACAATAATAAGTTTTGCCCACGGCAAACAGTTTGGCTCCTCCTCCTGCAGAAGACCTTCAGTGAACCCAAGAATAAACTAAACTCTGCATCGTGGTAGCCTAGATGAGATTTTGAGTTATGGATATTTTTGTATGCCCAGACACCCACATTTCAGATGGAGCCCCCTCCTCAAATATGGGGTCTATCATAAAACTGTTGGCTGGCTCAGTGTAGGTCAGACTCATCTACTTCGAGACGTAGGTAGATCTCCCCAAATCAAGAAAAAAAGTCTCTTGGAGGTACGCCCTAAAACCTACAGAGAGTCGGCCATTTTGGGTCAAAGGTCAAATTTTGCCCGATTTTCAATTTCGCTCACTTTGAACTTTTGCGAACTCCTCCTAGGGATTTTGACCTATCAGCTTCAAACTAGATCAGTTTGCTGTTATGACACGGGGGATTAAAAGTTATCAAAATGGCAGCCGTTTCTGTGCTACGACTGACCAAAAAATGTTGAGAAAAAAAGTAAATAAACAGAACAAAAACAATATGACCCCCCGCTTCACATGTGGGGGTCATAATACTAAAAATGAGTCTTGACTTGGTCTGATCTGCTCTTGTATCTATGATGTGTTTATAAATTAAAGTTTAACTGTTGTATTTGGGTGCTAACTGAGCTATCTGTAAAGAATTATCAATAAACTGTTTCTTCTGTCAGTTTAGTTCATATTCACTGACTTACAGATGAAAAAAACTGCCTCTGGTGTCTGCTGTGATCTAAAATGTAATTTATATCAAACAGAAACAACGTCCCCAACCATCAGAAACATTAACTTTACTTGCAGAGATGTGCTGCTTTCTAAATTTGGCTGAAAAACAACATATTAAAAAATAAAACGGATTTTCTGGTCAAAACAAACGAGCAGAGCTGTGATCTAATGATCCGCTTCACTGCGTTGTTCCAATCAACGTCAGCAGAGGCTGCAGCGCCTCTTATGTAAGAAATAACTGCACAGACTGGAGGGG
>NW_013952529.1:1279534-1281857 GCF_001266775.1 Austrofundulus limnaeus | reverse complement strand
ACGTCAGACGAGGCTACGCAGCGCTTGATTACGTCAGACGAGGCTACGCAGTGCGTGATTACGTCAGACGTCAGCAACAAGCTTTGCGGCAGCAAACAGGAAGTGAAACTTGCTAACTAGCAGAGGCTAATCATCTCGGGACAATGGAGCGATTTAACGGCTTAACGGCTAATTTAACGTTTCTTTCGCGAATTAAAGTGAGAAATGTTCTCGTCTCTTCGTCAGTCCACACGTACCTGTTGTTGTTGTTGTTCGCAGCCATGTTTTAGCGAGTTTATGGTAACATCCAGGACGAGGCAGGAAAGCGGAAACAGCTGAACGTCATGTGAGGTAAATATGCGCTACGTCAGAATTTATTCGGCAAACGTGTTTCCATCTCCCGTTTTGCGCATTACTTTGTGAATCATCCAAAAACCACCTCAAGCGAGCATAAAAACTTTTTAGCGAATTGAGGAATTTATTTTTCGAATTTTTCTGTTTCCATCCGACTTTTTTTTTCACATTTTTAATACGACACTTCTAAATGCGCATCAAAAAGCCTTGATGGAAACACGGTTACTGATTGGAAAAGACAGGCAGAGTTTCACTGTTCTGTAAATGAACAACCCTGTTTCTCCTCCTTTAATCACCTTTTCTGCAAACAGCACCCGTCTGTTTCTGAGCTGGGGACCAGGAGGGTGGGGGGTCTTTAGATCTCATCCAGATGTGTCCTTTAATCTTGTAATTAGCTGCAATTACAGTAACAGATCCTGGAGATGAAGCGATCATATTTGCACACTGATTTATTCCTCTAATCGCACCGAGCTTCTTTTGGACACATCTGCACTCGCTCTCTTCACGTTTTATCTGCTACTTCTGTCCTCCTCGTTCTCCTTATCTCTCCTCGCCACTCTCCACCCCACCCCCCTCTGTCCTAGGTGTAATTCATCTGGTTTCCATCCTGAAAAGCCAGGGACTCAGAGGGAAAAGAAAAGAAAAAACAGGAGACAACAGAGCAGGATGGCACACAACAAGAGGCCCTTTAGATGTTGCAGATGATGCCTTTAATCCTGTCAATAGCTGCAATTATAGTAATTATCTCTAATAGCAGTGCTTTGTGTCGAGGCTCTGATATGTTTAACAGTTGATGCAGAGTCGTGCCGCCTCCGCCCGCCTCACAGCCACCTCAGATTGATTTAATGAAATCGACAGAAAACAAGGAAAAACCGACAACGGTCCCAGGAGGCGGGGGAGCGTTGTTCAAGCTGCAGGTCGAGGGCTAATGAAGGTCTCAGAAACGGTGCCGAGTGCTTTTTAGCAGAGAGAAGAATGAGGGGAGAAACGGGAGATTAATGTTAAGAGGCAGAAAGGGCTCATGGGAAAATAGAAACAATTATAGATCAGACGAACAGGCTGCCAAGAAACACGGCTGGATTACAGGCGTGAGGTGGAAAATGAGCGGCGGCGAAAACTCACTCAAGATATAAAAAACTAAAAAAAAAGGACCAGTTTTATTTACGTAGAAAATACTTTGTTTTTGTCACTTTTTTAAAGATGACCTCAAACTAAAACAGAGCAATTTGAGATTTGGAGAAAAAAAAGACTTTTCATGAGGAAGAAACATTTTTAGACTCAGTGAACTGATACTGGATCACTGTAGCAAATATGACCATAATGGATTTATTGTTTTGGGTGGGGGTCCAGAGAGGGTGGGGGGTGCTTATTGGTGGACCCGATGGACTACCCTTCATCAGAGCTAAACAACAAAAAAATCTGAAGCTCCTATGTTGAATAGTTCTTGAGCTATAAGTATTTTTGTATGTCCAGACTAGGGATGCACAGATACCGATACCAGTATCGGGTATCGGTCCGATACCATGTGTGTTAACTCGTACTCGTACTTATAAAAGTCCTCCGATACTACAGGACCGATACCAGCTTCATTTCGCTCAGTTTGTGCATAGACGCTCTAAACCAGCAGGCGGCGGAATCGCGCAACAGACTTAATGCCAGCCGCATAAAAAAACAGAAGAAGACGACGACCACGTTAGCCGAGCTGAACAAACTTTAACAAGCAGTTTGTAGAGGAGGCGTTATGTCAGCGGTGTGGAGGTACTTTCAGGTGACAGTAGTAAGACGTCATCCCTGCTGTGACCGTGCTTCTGACATTCCTAATCAAAGACACTGGTGAAGATCACAGGATCAAAACAATGAAGTCCACTTTGGCTGCAGCTGTCAAGAGGCGCTTCACTGATGCTGAGAAAAACCCTCTACTGCATCTCAACTGTACTGGATCCAAGGTAAATTAAATAAATAAAAATGATTAAAAATAATAATATAAGCC
>NW_013952529.1:1271511-1277891 GCF_001266775.1 Austrofundulus limnaeus | reverse complement strand
CTACAAAGTTTATTTAGTTTAGTTTATTTATATAGTTGATGGTACAATGCTCTAATATTCAGTGAGGGCCCTGTAACACATTTTAGATAACTTGAGCCGATCATTAAAATTTTTACATCTACAATGAAGATGGAATAAAAAATAAATCAACTGGAAGTCTCTTTTAGGTGTATTAGGTTTATTTATTTATTTTTTGTACATGCTGTCATAGTATGGTTATATGACAGTTAAATGGTTTTGAACCAATAGTAATGTACTTTGTTTATTTATGTTTGAAGTGCCTAATGAAAATAAACAGTTTAAGTTAATTATAAGGATTTTTAAGGATATTAATTAGTACTTGTATCGGTACTTGGTATCGGCAAGTACTTTAATGTAAGTACTTGTACTCGTACTCGGTTTTCAAAAATCTGGTATCGGTGCATCCCTAGTCCAGACTCCTCCTTTTCAGATGGAGCCCCCTCCTCAAATATGGGGTCTATCGTAAAACTGTTGGGGGGCACAGTGTAGGCCGACCACATCCATATTCATAACAAATTTCATGTGGATCGGTGCAGCTGTTTCTGTGATACGGTTGGCCAAAAATGTTGAAAAAATTAAAATAAAATGAACGGAATGTAAACACTTAAGACCCCCGCTGGGTCTGAGTGACCTGAACTCTGATTATTTTATTAAAACACACTTAGATACACATATTTGTACACACTCCAACAGAAAAATACTATTTTTTGTGTTTTTACTTTGTCACCCGTTCCTTCACGGCCTACGTCAGCAGAAACTGGACCAGGTTTTGGACTCGAAGCAGTGATCATAGAGGCAGACAGGAGACTGAGAGCTGGTCAATAACTCATTAGACAGAAGCTAAACTCAACTCCAACCTGAATAAACCACCTTTAAACACACACACACACACACACACACACACACACACACACACACACACACACAGACCTTCATTACCCAACATTGTTTCAAGGCCTCGAATGCTCAATATTTCTGCTGCTTTGAAAAATTTACACTCAGCCTTGGATTTCTGCTCAGATCTAACATTTATTCCTGAACACGACTCACGTCTGAAGAGATGTGAGGCGATACAGAGGAGCTCGGCTCGTCCACAAAGTTTTAATAAAACCCTGAATCTCAACCTGAAATCACTAGTTGCGTTTCCATTGACCAACAGTGATCAACAACCGGCTGTTTCTACTGGTGAAAACGACGACAAAGAAGAAGACAACAGGAAGTAGAAGTAGTAGTAAAATCACCGACTACAATTTCCTAAAAACGTAGCATGCGTAGCCGCTCCCAGGTATAAGGAGCTTGTCGCTCGAAAGCCTGGATAAGACGCCAACGTCTCTGATGGCTGATGATGAGCGATAGTGTGGTGGTAGCAAGATGAATATATCCTCATGTTGTTTACATCCGTTGCTGCCATGTTTGTAATGACTTATCACGAGAACAAACGTATTCATGCGTGACTTACTGAAAACACAGCATTTTGTAAAACTGTGTTTTTTTCGACGTTAACAGAATATTGACGAAATTTTGTGCACATTTGCAATGGGAACAGCTAAAAACTGATCATGCACCAGATTATTTTAAATTTAAAACATAAAAAAAAATCAAGTAAATTAAATTTCAATGGTTCAATTGTAACAAGAATGTAAAATTTTCTTTATGGAATTATTAGATCCACATGTGGACTAATGCATCAATATGATGTCATCTAACAACTACGGTGTATTTAGGAGGGAAAACATTAAAAAGCTTCTTGTTGCTCAGGTATCGATCGTTAAACTGAATTTTTAGTTTTCTTTTTTTTCTTTTTCTTCTTTTTGTACGAGCTGCCAACATTTTTTTTATTCATACTAAATTGTTCCAATAATACGGTTTTATCATTTGTGTGAGTCATTTAACTGTTCCTGCCTCAGTCAGAGGTGTGTAATTAAGTACATTGACTTTGTTACAGTACTTAAGTAATTGTTTTAGTTTGTAATTTTACCAAGTATTTTTTTACTGTAACCATCTTGTTTTATTAAATTCCAAGTGCAAAAAAATTACGCTTTTGTACTTTAAAATTTAACACCTAGTTACACATTATAAATTTAAATATAACTATCATGAAAGGAGTTGTTAATGCACGTGTTGTATTTACTTAACCAAGTTATGTCAACTGGTTTTACCGAGCTGAGTAAATGTAAAACAATCCACATATTTGTTTTTAAAGAAAATATGCAAATTGCTCCATTTACTCAACTTGGTTTAGTGGAACCAGTTTGGTAAATTCAACACTTCCTTTCTAAGAGTGCACATTGAAGAGAATCTATGCAGGTTTTTCTTCATGTCAGGGGATGAGGTGTTGAGTCTTGTACATAATGGTCAGTATACAGATTTTAAATAGACTGTAGTTTATAAGTAAAAGTTTCAGAACAGTTGGTATGTAATGCTCTCACCACAGTGCCCTAACCTAAAACAAATGTGTACCCACCGAATTCTGTTTTCTAAATGACACTGCAGCAATGAGCTGGACTGACCTCGTAGAGCGTGATGGCCCCATTGGTCTCGTTGGGAGCTTTCCACTGCATGAAGATCTTCTCCTCATACGGGGTATTCTGCAGAGACTCTGTGGGAACTGAACCCGGGACTGCAGAGACAGAAAACACAGAATTACCCCTTTAAAAAGGTAAACCAGCTTTAAACTCATGGTTAGATGGTGACGTTGCACATGGCTGCAGTGAACAGGAAGCTGAGGTTGAAAATCTGCAGGGAGCACGTTTCAGGACAACAGAGAGAAGTTTTCAGGAATGTGTTGCTGTCACTTGTTCAGACGTAGAGAAAGAAATGAAAGTCTTATTGAAATATCCAGGAACAGATCAGTTATTGTACTTTACCTGCACAGTATCATATTTTATTTTAATTGACATGTACAGTATTTTTTTTATTTTTAGTATTTCTATTATATTACCATTGTTATGTTTTAGTAAAACTCCAGACAGGACTTCGTTTGACAAACTCAGTGTTCTTCTTTTTATTTTTTGTGTCACACCTGCTAACATACAATCACTTAGTACTCTTCTTCATGTAAAGGTACAGGTAAANATAATTTAGAATAGAATAATTTTGTGACAGTAAAACATCTTGGTTCAGTGTCACAAAATTATTTCTTAAATGTAACTACTATTTGTATTTAAAGTTCATTAAAATGAGTATACACAATTAAAATTAAAACAATTTTCTGAAACTTTAATTGATAACAAATGTGTTTTAAATTTCAAGGCTTATTTGAAATAAGCTAATGCACATAAAAACAGACATCAATGCTTTAATATTCTTTAATCTTATTAATAAATTAAGCCTAAACAGTTCTTACCTTGTTGCAGTCTTCTGTCAGCCTAAAGTAAAATGGACGTTGAGTAAAACACTCATCTCCTCAATTATTGCCAAAAACAATAAAACTACGCACTCCATTTCTGGCTCCATTTTCCCTGCTTTTTCGAAAACTTATCACGTACTTCCGTATCAAGGTATCACTATGGTAACGGAGCAGCGAGAGGCCACGTAAACATACGTCATCCGTAGGCTAGACCATCCCAATTCACAGCCGTTTTATGCAGCTGACACGATCAGCCGAGCGGCCCACGTCATCTGCTATCCGACGTCGACCGGTCCATATCGACTGTAACCCACGAATTGAGGCACAGCCTGTGACTCTGCTGAATATTCTCATCACATCTCCTTTGACCACAGCTGAATCTGAGAGGAGCTTCTCAACACTGAAGAGAATCCAGACTTTCCTCAGGTACACATCACATCTCACTGCACTGACCATGCTCTATAGAGAAGAATCTGGTTAAAACATCCCTGACTTTAACCAGAGTCATGAAGAAATTTGCTTCTCAGTAACAGAAGAGCAAACTTTATGTACAAAAAATAAAACACTACATGACATTGTAATGCTGTTTTATTATTTTTCATTTATTTAATAAATACACTGTCGTGATACAACTTAGTACAGTTTTGATTGTTTTTGTTGGAGATGAGCCTATTTTGGAGTTGTGCCTCCCCCGTAGAAAAATCCATCAGCCACCACTGTGCTCCAATCTCATTCTTTGAGGAGTCAGTGGATATATTTGTTGTTTTGGATGGGTCAAAGTATGCAACACTGGTTCAGTGGTGAGTATAGGTTTTAACTGTGCCCACTTATTTGCATGATTATCTGTCCGCTTGAACTCACAACCATCATGAAGACAGATTTGGGTTGTCAGGTGGAAGCTTAGAGTGACATGATTTGGATGAATTTGTGCTTTCACCTTCACTGCCTTGATATTAAACTCATTCACCAAACCCATTTTTGCAATTGTATCCAACTTGAAAGTGATGACAGTTCCATTGACATGTAGTGCTTCTGTCCATTTGTCCTGCTTCACTATGTCCAAACTTGTAATCTTCCTCTCTACAGATGGTGATTTATTCTCTGTCACCATGCTCACAAATAATGTATCACAGAGAGCAGTTTCTTCTACAGTCGCTACACGTTCACTGCATCATTTCACTTCTGGAGAAACATTGCTTTGAAAAGTGATTTTGTACTTTAGACTTGTAAACTTTTCAAAAGCTGCACATTGTTTAGGTTTATGTCTGGCTACATACCTTTTACAGTTGAAGGGTCCTTCACTTTGTACCCTTTAGCATGTGCAGCTCTGGTTTTATATGTCCTGGTAGACACACTGGCTACTGCTGCACTGTCTTCTCTTGCTGTTTCACCAAATGTTTTAGCATGCTGTAGTGCTTGTTCACTAGCTTGACAAACCTTTAAGCATCAGCTAGAGTTAGCTCAGTCTCTTGCAGCAATCGTTCTCACACTTTGTTGTCCCTAATTGAATCATGCAGCCCTCCAAAGTTACAAGTCCTGACCTTCAGTTTTAAATCTGTCAGAAAAACATCAAAACTTTTAGCCAGCAGTCTAACAGATGAGCATGAACGTTCAAATGTCTAATTTTTCTTGTGTGATTAATGTTCATCAAAATTCTGCACAACTGTGTCAAACTTATCTTTGTCCTTGTCATGATTGTACACAAACCAGTTGTAGACATCCACTGCCAGTGGTCCTGCGACAGGAAGGAGCAATGCAACCTTCTTTGCATCTGTTTTTCCATCCAGGCCAAGGGCTTGGAGATACAACATGAAACACTGTTTAAAAGTTCTCTACTCACAATCAACATTTCCAGTCCAGTTCACAAGACCAGGCGGCTTCATACTTCCCATGACTCTGGATACTAGATCACTCCTGGTATTATGTTATGTTTCAGTGGACCTGAAGAGAATTTCTTTGTCTGACAAACTCGGTCAGCTTTAATTCAGTTCCACATCTGCTAACATATAACCACTCCGTCATCAACAGTAAGGTAATGGTAAAGGTGCAGACACTGCCACTAAGAGGATGGATGTATGAAGACTCATATTCCCACAGGACCCCGAATTACAATAACCGTGGAATAAAAGAGCATCAATAAGCACGAGAAATCCAACTATACAAATAAACTAAGAAGAGACAACTTCCCTTGGTATTGTATCATTCCTCAAACAGATTTTACTTAATTCTTTTTAGAAATATAGTTTGTAGTTGCTATTGTGTGGTTAAGTTAATAAAAGTAAGGTTTTTATTTTGAAATTATTTTCTCTAAGCAGTCTACAATGGATTTTTGAAGGTCATTTGTAAGATAGCTTCTATCAAACAAGGATCAATCAGTGTTGGAACCACTAAAAGCTTTTAATCACAACAGTTTTAAACATCCAATTTTAAACTGTGTTTGACAGCCATTCAAAATCTTTCATGATAAAGAATATCATTATACCAGTAGCAGAAAATTATTCTTTCTGGATAAATATTAGCTCTAAACATGAGAAACAAAAATCTGTCTACATACTGTGATGTAGACAGATTTTTTTTCTCATGTTTTGAGCTAATATTTATCATCAGCAAAGCTCTGAAACTTAATGTTGTTCAGTGGAATCCTGTATTATTTTGACAACAAAAAGTCAAGCAATTCCTTGAAAAATCAAGAATAGTATGAATGAATCTTATAATGAATGATGCTCATAAAAATAAAACTTGTTTAGTTCTGGCAGTTTGACAAACAAAAAAAAACTTTGGAAAACTTTGGAAAATAACTTTTTATGCCTCCGCACGAGGAAGCTTACTTTTCTCTGGTTGGACAATACTGGTTGTACGTCACACTGTCTTGTGTGCACTGGATCTCCTAAACAGAGCTATTCATTTCAGTCCAAATTAACATACAGTGGTTTGCAAAAGTATTCATACCCCTTGAACTTTTCCATATTTTGTCACATTACAACCACAAACATAAATATATTTCACTGGA
>NW_013952529.1:1267172-1271386 GCF_001266775.1 Austrofundulus limnaeus | reverse complement strand
TATATATATATATATACATATGTATTTTTTTTTTTTTGTAGTTTCCATCAACCTTTTCTAATGATGCAGAAAAAATATTGATGGATCGTTTCAGACCAAACGGATACTAAATTATTCACGGTGTAAAAACAACTGAAAACTTATTTTTAGGATTTTTAAAGTCATGAATGAATGAAATCTACAAAAAAAATAAAGTAACTAAAAATTTTTGATGGGATCTAATGTTAAACCAAAGAGTTTCACTTTTACCCAATAATTATTCTTTAGCCTGTTTTAAATGAACCAGGGGGTCAAACCTTAATAAGAAAGTTATTACTGGATGGTGGGTGACATGCATGTCTTTCAAATAGGCAACTTTTTATTTACTCTTAATGGAAATCAGATTTTCTTCAGCTGATTCCTCCTGTAAGCACAGAGCAACGTTTGTTTTTGTGTTCATCACGCTTCAACATCTTCCTTTTAGTTTCTTTTAGACTCGTCTGAATGGAAACAACTGAAACGTTTCAACCAAGAAGTTTAAAACCTTTGTTTCCACTCACTTCCTGTCAGCTGCAACAATAAGAGCAGGCATGTTTGTCTCAACTGAAAACTGATTTGAATAATTAGAGCTGTGCATGTTTTAATTTCAGAAAATAACATTACAATAAAGTCATCTTAGTTTCTGAGTGATCACCTATTTAAGCCCGTTTAATAAAAATAAAACGATTTTGACATAAACAAGCTGCATGTGTGCAGCTCCTGAACTCATCAAAGCTTTAACTTTGAAAGATATGCTATAAATTAATTTTGTCAGACTCACTGCTGGAACTCAAATCAAACTGTTTTTCCTCCAATCAGAGAAAAACTTTCACTAAAATCATTTTTTTTAGGCTGGAAGAAGTTTCCTTCTCTCTGCAGGAAATACTCGTTTTGTTTTGTTGGATCTTTAACAAAGCAGCTAAAATTATTTAAAAACATCATTAAAATGAAGTCAAATCAAACATTTATCTACATTTATTTACAAAATCTACGTGACATTACGCGACGCATAATGTCACGTAGATTTGGCAACACTGGCTTTCCATAGACCTGGAAAGCATGTGTGTTCATGTGTTCATGTGTGTGAACGTGTTACTGGAGACAAAAAGCTGCTCATGTCTTCGTCTGAAGACAACTCTTCTCATGTCGGAGGAAAAACAGGTTTTCAATAAAAAAAAGAAATTGTTGCACATTTCAAAACTTGTTTGGAAATGTTCTGACACGAAATCCTGCGACTCAGGAGGAAATTTACAATCTCTGAAAAGTTTTAAGAGTTTTTGGAAACTTTCCCATGAACCATTTTCACCATTTATTCACCGGATTAGTTCTTGAACACGTCTGATGAAGTTTCACGCTGAAGACCTGGAGTTATGTTTTTGTTAATATCTCTTTATTTCAGTTTTATTACGGTTTACTTGAGTAAGATTGCACTTTGAGTATCAATACTTCTACTCAAGTTGAGCACTTTGTCCACCACTGCTGAATTGAGGAAAACGTGTTTAAATACAGCGTTTAAACATCTACAAATGAAGCCTTCTGAGTCCCACAGACGTTTTTACACACATTATAAAAAATAAAAGTTACAAAGAATGTTGTTTTAATCTTTTTAAGGTGTTGATTGAGAGTGCAGCGAGTCCATTAAATTATCCTAACAAAGAAACGCAATTAGACACCGCTATTCTATCCAACACCTTATCACTCACTGTTGTGTGTGTTGTTAGTGTGTGTGTTTGTGTGTGTGTTTGTGTCCATCTCTTGTCTTTGTTATGAAGCGTGTGGGTTCCTGTGCTCTTTAGAGGCCGAGGCAGCAGAAGATAACAGCGGCTGTAACACATTAATCACAACTTGATTAACTTCCATCGAGCTGCACAAAGAATTTATTTTAATCAGGCCTGCAGCCTCTTTTGTTCCTTCCTCGTCTTTTCGGCTCCAAACCTTCGCCCGTTCCCTTTAGATGAACCGTTGTTAGTGGCGTGTGATGAGTTCCTTTGTTTCTTCTTTGATTTTTCTTATTATCTTCTTTTTATTCTAATAAAACTCTCAAGTCCATCAAATCAGGTTCACGCTGGTGTAAAACACTCATATAACGTTACGTTCAGGAAAGGAATTATGATTTGGTCAACTGGACTCTGAATGAAATTGACACTATTTTTTTCTACACTTGGAACGAGGGGAACGTGGTTGTCTGGGTGGAACGGTTGCTGGTGGATTTGTCTGATTCCTGGGACTGGAATCTGGCATGCCATCACCATTTTCCATCGAAGACATGGAAGATCATTTTTTATTTGGATTATGATAACTGGATTCCTGCTGATCGGCGGAGGAGGGTTCCAGATTTATCGAAAAGTGAATTAATTTTTTTATTTTCTTTACCATTATTTTACCAGGCAAGTCCCTTTGAGATCTCAGATCTCTTTTTCAAGGGAGGCCTGGGCCTGAAGGCAACCTATTGTACATGTTTTTTGTGGGGTGGGGGAAAACGGAGTACCCGGAGAAAACCCACGCAAGCACGAGGAGAACTTACAAACTCTGCACAGAAAGACTCTAGGTCCGAACCGGGGATCAAACCCAGGACCTTCTTGCTGTGGGGCGTCGGTGCTAACCACTGACCCGTCGTGCTGTGAAAGCGACCCTGACAGTGGTTCGGGCCTTTGAAGAGCTGCCGGGCGCACTTGAAGGATTCTTCGGTTGGAATCACACAGACTCTCAGCTGGGGGGAAAATTTGCAAACTGTATGTGATTCTGATGAAGATCACAGCTCAGGAGCAACCCTTCGGCATGTATGGACTACATTCTTGGTGAGCTTCAATCGGTGAGAGGCGAGGATTGACCCCAAATTTGGCTGATTGGCTTTTTTCGCCACCTCAGAGTTTGCAGTAAAGACACTTCAAAAGCAGCATGAAATTCAAGGCTGCTTTGTTCCAAAACAATTGGATTATCTATCTGGCTCCCAGCAGCACGGCCTTGAGGACAGTGCTTATCCTAACCTCCCAGGATGGAAGGTCAACTAAGAGCTGGATTTGCTCCCACCCCTATCACCTGTGTTGGACCCGGCCTTGGAACTGAACTGGCTGAAGAGGAGGAAAATCTCTGAACTCTAGCGAACTGAGTAGAGACAATAACATCATGTGACTCAGGATGGGCCTAGCACGCCCCACACCCCCCACCATTTTAAAAACACAAAAATGACAAATATAAATTACAGAAAAGCTGTTCAGAATCTAAACTGAACTTTGACTAAGAACATGGACACAGAGTGTAGTGTTATGACCGTACTATACTGTGTACTTGTATGTGGTGGCGGCGTTAAGAGTTATCATGCATTTATCATTATCGAGGTTAACTGGTCAATATATCATGATATTGATTTTAGGCCATATCGCCCAGCCCTACTTTATAGCAGCAAATAATAAAACTTAATTTTCTCCAATCATGGATGTTTTAAATGACAAAACTGGCTCTTGTTTCTGTGCAGGTTATTATGTGAGTCTGGAAGGTAAAACCATCGACTTGGACTTGATTAAAACCCAAGAAGCAAATATTATTATTATAAAGCAATGAGGATGAGTCACGAGCAACAGAAAAGTAATTTCATTTCTTAATTGCAAATCCCTCATTTAGCTCCAAAACACAGAGTTAAAGATAATTTCTGTGTAATCAGCAAGATTAGAAAGCAACAGAAAAGCCTGGTGCGTGTGAGTATTTCTGTGAAAGATGCTCTATAAAGCCATTACCGTACAAACAACAATTAGCCTCCATGTGAACAATTGCTCTTCTGTTCTCTAATCACTGAATTACAACCTGGAGATTAACGACGGTTAAATAAAAAACCATTAGGAACAAAACAATTAAAGCTTTTTTTTCTTCTAGCCTCATGCCCCAGACGTGTTAGATTTTTATTTTATTTATTTTTTTAAGCCGGCCCTGAGCTTATGTGTAGGAGCTGCAGGTCGAGGTGTGATGTTCCCCAGAAGCTAAATTCAGAGGCTATTTGTTGTGAGCTCAGCAGAAGACCAGCGAGCCCCGAGGACGACGGCATCATTACACCCAGCTTTGTGTCCTGCTCTTCAGGCGCTCACGTATTCAGGTTATGGGGGGCGTGCTGTTGAGGGGAGAGTGATGCATCGATGAATTATTAGTTTTGTGTGTGTGTGTGTGTGTGTGTGTGTGTGTGTGTGTGTGTGTGTGTGTGTGTG
>NW_013952529.1:1260517-1264716 GCF_001266775.1 Austrofundulus limnaeus | reverse complement strand
TAGTCTACCTGCTTCAGTACACTTGTTTATAGTAAAGCTTATAAATATTATAGTAGTACATGTTCATTTTTTATTATCCATATTTTTATTATACATTTATTATTATTTATGAACCGGAGAATGAACCCAGGACCTTTTTGCTGCGAGGCATCAGTGCTAACCACTGAGCTGCCGTGTTGCTAATTTGCAAGGGTTCTGCTACTTTTAGCTAATATTTAGCTCCTTTTAGCTATGGTTTTGACACTTTTGATATTTAGTTTCTTTTACCTAACGTCTTGATTCCTTTGTTTTTATCTGTTTGTTGTGTTTACTTGTTTTATCTACCATTTTGCTTATTTGGGAATTTGTCAGTGTTTTTCATGTTTCAGTTAATTAGCACATTTGCTACTTTCAGTTAGAAATTTGCTAATTTAGTATTTAGTCAGTTTTGGCTTCTTTCACCAAAAGTATTGATTTAGTCATTTTTTAGCTAGTGTTTTACCTCTTTTTGGCTTTATTGCTAACATTTTGCTAATTGGATTTATTATTTGCTTAGTTACTTTTATTTATCAAAAATAAAGATGATAGATCTCTTTTTCACAGATCTCTCCTGGATCTTTGGGAGGAAACCGGCGCACCTGGAGAAAACCCAAACAAACACAAAAAGAAGGTGTAAACTTTACACAGGTGGTCTGAATTTAGCGACGGCACGTCTTTACTGTACATGCGCGTCACATCAGTGCTGTGTAGCGGTCACACTAGAGTCTGATGCGGGTCACATTTAAAATGTAATGTGAACATTCACGCCAAAAGATTGGATTTTTTCAAAAAATCTGAATTTAGCGTTAAGACCTGCAGTGTGAACGTAGCCAAAGACGCAGTTTTTCTAGCCTTTCCTCCAGCTGATTCTCTTGAACTGAAGAAGATATTCGCTGACTGTTGAACATTTCAATCAGAACGGCTTTTTCTTTCGTCAACCTGTTAATTTCCTCTTTAGATGCTTGTTATGTCCGTGAACACAAATGACATTCTCTTTGAAGTTCTCCTTCGTGTTTTTCTTTCAGCTGCTTGACTTCACAGACGCTGGTTTTATACACTGAACTCAGCGTGTCCAGACTTTTCTGCAGACTTTCCTCCGTCTCTTTTGAAGTCAGGTGAAGGGAGCCGAACTGTCTGAGCAGAACTCTGTTTTCTTCTCGTAAGTTCTGAACGCTGTTCTGGTTCTCCTGCAGCTGTTCTGAGTGAGACTGGGCCTGCTGGAGAAGTCTCTCTTCATACAGGACCAGCTGTTCCTTCAAGTCACCAGTTGTTCTTGTATATTTTGAGCGTAGCTCGTCGTATGAAAGACTCATTTCTTTCATATACAGCGGGTAAAATAAGTATTGAACAYGTCACCATTTTTCTCAGTAAATATATTACTAGAGGTGCTAATGACATGAAATTTTCACCAGATGTTGGTAACAACCCAAGTGATCCATACATACAAAGAAATCAAACCATAAATGTCCAGAAATGAAGTTATTTGTAATAATGTGGAATGGCACAGGGAAAAAGTATTGAACACATGGAGAAAGGGAGGTGTAAAAAGGCATGGAAAGACAAGACACCAGCTGAACTCTCTCAGTAATTAGAAAACAAGCCTGCCCCTTGTCAGTGCAAGTTAATATCAGCTGGTTCAGTCCCAAATGATGGCCAGGTATCACACAAGAACCATCTGATGATGGGTAAAAGTAAAGAGCTCTCTCAAGACCTTCACAACCTTATTGTTGCAAAGCATAATGATGGCATCGGTTACAGAAGAATGTCTAAACTTCTGAAGGTTCCAGTGAGCACTGTTGGGGCCATAATTCAGAAGTGGAAAGAACATTATTTCACCATAAACCGACCACGACCAGGTGCTCCTCACAAGACTTCTGACAGAGGAGTGAAAAGAATTATCAGAAGAGTTGTCCAAGAGCCAAGGACCACTTGTGGAGAGCTTCAGAAAGACCTGGAATTAGCAGGTACGATTGTTTCAAAGAAAACAATAAGTAATGCACTGAACCACCATGGCCTGTATGCACGCTCACCACGCAAGACTCCACTGCTGAAGAAACAGCATGTTGAAGCTCCTTTAAAGTTTGCTGCACAACATTTAAACAAGCCTGTGTAATACTGGGAGAATATAGTCTGGTCAGATGAGACCAACATTGAACTGTTTGGATGCCAGAATACACATCATGTTTGGAGGTCAAATGGCACTGCACATCAGCCCAAAAACACCATACCAACAGTGAAGTTTGGAGGTGGGAACATCATGGTGTGGGGCTGTTTTTCAGCATATGGTACTGGCAAACTTCAAATAATTGAAGCAAGGATGAGTGGAAAAATGTACAGAGACATTCTTGATAAAAATCTGCTTCCATCTACCAGGATGATGAAGATGAAACGTGGCTGGACATTTCAGCAAGACAATGAGCCCAAACACAAAGCCAAGGAAACTCTCAGTTGGTTTCAGAGAAAGAAACTAAAGCTGCTGGAATGGCCCAGCCAATCACCTGACCTGAATCCAACAGAAAATCTATGGAAAGAACTAAAGATCAGAGTTCATAGAAGAGGTCCACGAAACCTTCAAGATTTGAAGACTGTTTGTGTGGAAGAATGGGCCAAAATCACACCTGAGCAATGCATGCCACTAGTTTCTCCATACAGGAGGCGTCTTGAAGCTGTCATTGACAACAAAGGCTTTTGTACAAAGTATTAGATAAATTTCAGTAAGTGTGTTCAATACTTTTTCCCTGTGCCATTCCACATTATTACAAATAACTTCATTTCTGGACATTTATGGTTTGATTTCTTTGTATGTATGGATCACTTGGGTTGTTACCRACATCTGGTGAAAATTTCATGTCATTAGCACCTCTAGTAATATATTTACTGAGAAAAATGGTGACATGTTCAGTACTTATTTTACCTGCTGTATACCTCTGTTTCTCTTGAGGCTTTGTGAAGGGCGTTACATTGTCCTGCAGGAGTTTGTTTTGTGCCTCTAAGCTTTGAATCTTCTCCTACTTTTCTTACAGTTTGTCAGCCTGAGCCTCGGCCTGTTCTCTGGGTGTTTGCTGTTGCAGCGTCACCTTTTGTTTGAGGTCATAAAGGCTGGTGTTGTACTTCGAGTTGAGCTCGCTGTAAGAAACTCATTTCTTTTAGACGCTCCTGCAGATTTAACTCGTTGTGTTGTGATGTTTGCTGAAGGGCGACGAGCTTTTCCTCCAGGATTTTGTTCCGTGTTTGTAGTTTTTGGATGGTCTCCTGACTTTCCAGCACGTCGTCAGAGTGAGACTGGTCCTGCTCTCGGAGCTGTTGTTCGTGCAGAATCATGAGTTGTTGGCAGTTACGAGCGCTGGCGTCGTACTTGGAGTTGAGCTCTCTGTAAGCGAGTCTGGTTTCTTCCAGGTGTTCCTGCAGATTTAACTCCATGTGGTGCGAGGTTTGTTGCAGGCTGCTGAACTGTCTCAGCAGGGTTTGGTTTTCTGCCTCTAATGAACTAAGTTCTGATTTTTCAGAGTTTTCCCTGAGCGAGGCTCGTCCAGCTCTGGGAGTTCTTCAGATGTTTCTTCCTGAACGTCACGACCGCACGTTTCATGCTCTGAGCTCAGCTGCTCGTAGGACAGACGCAGTTCGTCCAGACGCTGCTGCAACCCCTCCTTCGTGTGCTGGGATGATTTCTGAAGGTGGGCCAACTCTTTCTGCACACGCTTGTTTTCTGCTACAACGTTTTCAATTGTTTTCTGTTTATTACCCATTTCAGCTGAATGAACCCCCATCTGCTTTTTGAACTCTCGGCTCTGCTTTTTCCTACGGTTGTTTAACCGAATGGAGCGTTGATATTTTGAGTTCAGCTCATCGTATAAAGTCCTGCTGACGCTCTCATGTGGGATTTCTTCATCTGAGCTCATTCTTTCAGGTGTTAGCATTGTCTTCTGTGACGCCTCCTGCTGATCTGTCTTTTTAGAAATTTTAAACATAAACTTCTTTATTCGTTTAAAAATAGATGTTTTTTCAGGTTCCGGTTTAGGTTCCGTAAGAGTTCCCAACTTCTGGAGTTCCCCTACACGGTGTGCTTTCGGCTCTTCATACCGTGCTTGGAGTTGTTGTTTTTTTTTGTCACTTCAGTAGAAAACGAAACTAAATATTAGTTTACTTAGTTTATTTATTTCTTCATCATCAGTGACTTTTTT
>NW_013952529.1:1253666-1259247 GCF_001266775.1 Austrofundulus limnaeus | reverse complement strand
AAGACACGAGGCAGACATAGGGAAGACCAGAGCCCAAGGGCCTGAGAGGGATCCCGAGTGCAGAGCCACAAGGGGCACCCACACTGGAAGATCTGCCCACCCACCCCCCAGATCAGACCATAGGGGAGAACTGGGAGTCCCCCCAGCGACCACACACACAGCCCCCGGGGCCAGTAGCAACAAACTCATAGGCCCCACCGGCACCCGCCATACCAAAGCAGATCCAGGAAAGGGTACAGAGGTCCGGGCCCCCAGGGCGGGACCTCTGTGCCCTCTGTGCCCTCTGTGTTTTCACCTTTTTAACCTGACATTGACACGATAAAATACTTCCTTTGGGGGAAAACAACGTAACTGCTACAAATATTTTGTCAACCACAAACTTTAAATTTCTTTAAAGTCATCTCAGTTTGAAATAAATGAAAATTTGTTATTTAGGTTGAAAAAACAGTTTATAAAAGTCCACAGTTTATAAAAATTATATTTGTTTTATAAAATTTTTCGAATAAAGGCATTTATGTACTTTATTGAATTCACTGTGTGATATTGTTTTAATTGTTTAAATATTGATAGTGATTCAACACAATCTGCTGGTTTCTTCTTTAGATTTTTATTTTTTTATGTACAGTGCCCTGAGACAACGTATGTTGTGACTTGGAGCTATATAAATAAACTGAATTGAATTGAATTAAATGTCGTGCACAACACAGCTCCACTTTAAAAAGTACTTTAGTCTCAACAAAAACTAAGCTTTGATGTAAACACTACAAAAAAATGACTGATAAGCAAAAACTCAGAGCCTGCAGAAAACATTTATTGTAGCAATAAAAATGTAGTTTGGTTGAAGAAATTGACTCTCCAAGCTCTGTCTGCTGCAGGTAAGATACTGACCATTCATAACGACACACGACCGTTTGAACAAAGAGACATATCTCTTTAATATCCAAACTGTTCCTTGTTTTCTTCTAGTTTCAACAAACAGGTTTAATAACTTGAAACAGATACGTTTAATAAAGATGAAATTTTCCTGATGAGGGGACAAACTTCCTGCGTTTTATTAAAACAATAAAACAAAAGGAAGTGATTTCTGAGCAGATGTGCTCGCACACAGCAACAGCTCCTGTTAAAGGCTTTTATTTACTGCTGTAATCTCGTTTGTTTGGTCTGAAATATAATTCAGTCCCGATGGTTCTGCCTTTAACTCTACCTGGTTCTGATCAAACGCCCGTCATGTTTGGAGGCTTTCGTTTCAAAGTGATGGTTCTGGAAAGCCCTTCCTGAGCAGCGTTCTGCAAACATGGCGACACGTCAGAACCTGTGAGGGTCTTTAATGATCGCAGGATGATTTGAAATCAAAGTTTGTTTTAATATCAGGTTGATTAAACACAAGTTAAAACACATAAACTGATGAAAACACTTCATTTTGAACTTCTTCTTTAGATTTTTTTCCTTTAAACTTTTTTTTTTGCCCTGCAGTTCCTAAAACCTGTCAGTCATTAAAATAAAAAATATTAAAAAATATACAGTATATAAATAATGCCTGTGATTTTTCTGAGATGTCTGGAATCATTGTCTAATGTTTGAATGGGATGGCCAAGAATAAGCTGGCCCCCCCAGTTATATCTTGTTGAGTACCCAGCAGGTTTTTCCTTTTTCAATTGCCCTACCTAGTTAGGAATACAACCTCATAAATATAAAAACAAACAAAGATATTTTTAACAATTAACAGTTAAAAACATTAATTTGTATTTTATTTAAAATAAAAAATTAAATAAGGACAACCAGACCAGTCTAAAACCAATGTTCTCAAATAAAGATGGAGGTTCTCATGAGGTTATATTCATAGATATATTTTAATCAAATATTAATTAAATCATTTTAATAATAAATATAAAATTTGGCAGTACAGTGGCACAGTTGTAGAGCAACATATAAGAAGGAAGAAGGTTATTAGATCAACTTCCTGTTCTCCAGGTTCTCCAGTTTTCTCTCAGAGACCAAAATCATATTTATTATATGACATAAAAAACAAATAACTTAATAATTTGGGATAACTCTACAGTAGAAGTAGTTTGTAATTTTGTTTGATTTAGTTTTTATTTCCAGTTTTGGGGTTTTATAATCACAGGTTTTCTTCACAAAAGTAAACATCAACAAACAAATAAAACTTTTAACAAACATAGAAGAGGTGATGCCTTTAATTTTTAAAAAGCTTGTAAATGTCTTTAAAATATTTATTTTGACATTTTTAAATAAAATGACACTCATTTTGAAGGGAACGGTCCTTATCAAATTTAAAATTTAATACATTTAAACCCCCACATTTACCATAAAACATTAGTTCATCCAGTGTTTCTCTTGTTTAACAAATAAACTTATTTCATTTTACCTATAAAATACTCACATTAAGTGTTTTCCTATGTAGGTAAAAATCTGTTTAACAACCTGTTAAAATACACCAGAATACAAGAAATGACATTTACTTCTTTAAAATATTTTTCTGGGGGAGGACCCCCTGACCCCCCACCAGTGGGTCCCCCCAACATTACAAATACTTACTCTTGTTTTTTGTCTCTGAATGTCATAAAATCAGTGATTTTATCTGTGAAAATACAAATTGAACATCTGTTGGCAAATCCATAGCTTTATATTGCCATAGTTTTCAATTTGTCATATTAGCAAACACATAAGTTTTCTGTTATAGATATTAGTTTTGGTGTGCCACCCCCACCTCCCATGGCCCCCCTGAAAAAATTTTCTGCAGGCGCCACTGGTTTCTCAGGCTGCTAACTCAGCCAATCGATTTGGCATTCTAATGTGCCTCTCAGATTATTATTATTATTATTATTATTATTGTTGTTGTTGTTGTTGTTGTTATTATTTCTCACCGTCCTCCTCCGTCTGTTTGACGATCTCCTCGCTCTCCTTGCTGCCTTCAGGGTTGGCCAGGACCAGTCGCAGCCTGACGGTGACGAAGGGCCTGAGCCCCCTCAGGGTGTAGTGGGACGACGTCTGGATCAGCTCCTCAGCTGCAAACTCCTGCTGGTTGAATACGTACTGATACTGCACCTGCAAAACACAACACATCAACTCCATTTAACACAAACTAGAACTGGAGACGGTGCATTTACTGAGAACATGCAGCGTGAATGCTTCATGCTAAAAGATTGTTGCTGAAACTTAAAATAAGCTGCTGAAGAAGCTGAAAAGGCAAAACTATTAATGCAAGTTAAACGTTAACAGCTGACTTTGCTGAAAGTACAACAACAAAAGTAAAAAATCAGTAGAGAGAGAGCGAAAAAGCTAAACAGAATCTGATGAGAACAAAAAAAACTAAAATTAGTGAAAAAATAGTAAAAATAGATGAAATAAGTTAAAAATAGCAGACGGGGAAATGAGTTAAAAATGTTCAAATTAGCAAAAAACAAGAAAATATGTACAAAAAAACTTAAAATAAGCTTAAACTAACCTACAAACAGCTAAAAGGTATTTGAAACTTGTCCAAAGAAACAGTAAGAACAAGTTTGTTGAATTAAGCAGCAGGAAGCTGAAATTAAAAAAGGTGCTTAGCTGAAAAAAGCTTAAATTAGCTGAAATTAACTAAACACACAAAACAGCTGAAATTAGCAGAAATTAGCTCAAAAGTAGATAAAACACAGAAAACAGCTGAAATTAGTAGAAAGATGAAGGCCATAAAAAATTATTAATTTGCAAAAAATGTGCAGAAAAGGTCAGAATAATGGTAAAAAAAATTGGCTAAAATCAACTAAATAGAAGCTGAAATTAGCACCAAGGTGTTAAAAAAAGCAAAACTAGAACAAATGTTCAAAATTTACTGTAAAGATTTATTAATATTTTCAAAAGTTTTAAGGTTATTGAAAACAGCTCTGTTCATTTTCAAAGAGAAAATAATGTCAGAAAAGTTTAAATATCTTAAAAAGTATAAATTACTGAAACACCAAAAGTCATAGTTTGAATGTTCTGAACGAGCTGAACGCTTTCATTTAGAAATTGTTGAAATGACACAAAAACTACGGAAGGATAAACGTGCTGAAAAACTTATGGAAGGAAAAAGATCTGAATAATAAGAGTGTTTGATGAGTGTTCAGATAACTCAGCCTGGATTATTAATCTACAGATACATTCAGGGTGCAGATTATACAGTGACAAACAGGACTGTGGTTAGGATTATTTTTCTTTTATTCAAGTTTCATAAGTTTCTGACTGAAGTTTTATTTTATCATCATGTCTGAACAGAACAATTATTAAAACATGGACAGAAGCTCCACAGAGATGAAACTCTTTAAGCTCTGCTCCTCCCTGTCTTTTGTTAAAACCTGTCTCCATCCTCAGTGGTCTGTTCTCACCGTCAGATTGTAACTGTGACAGCGCGTCACGGCGTAACCAAACGTCTCCCACTGAACCGTCAGCTGGCGAGCCCGGACGTCCACCACGTTCACATTCTGAGGGCCGTGGACGGGATCTGATGGTGGACAGAGACAGATTATCCAGTCATCGGTCGACACACAGCACAACAAACTGATCCACCAGAGTAACACAGATCTGTTTAATCTGATTATGCTTCTAAACAAGCAGCTAATCTTTGACCAGCAGATTAATTTGATGGATTAAATGTCTGAAAATTAAGTAACTGGTTGCTGCTACTTAGTCTAATTCTCTCAATCTGAGACATCGATTGAGACACAACGAAGCTTCTTACAGAAAATGAGTCGAAGTTTACCAGACAGCATCACGGCTTCACAGCAAATTTAAAAAAAATGGCTGCAACTGATAATCTGCTGGGTTTATTTTTTTATATATAAATTAAGGAATTAACTTGACTCAGTTTGCTAAAAAACAAAGAGCAAACACTGAAGAGAGAAAACTCAAGTGTGTTTTCATTAAAAGCAGGTGTGACGATCAGACAGGAAGCAAAGCAAGACCTACAAAATAAAACAGGAAGTAAAACATCACACGCAACATGGACAAAAACAAACTGAACTGAAAGATTTTATTTCAAGAAACCAAACAAAAAACTAACAGACATCACTTTTTTTATACAACAGAAGTGTTATTTTATATTAGATGTAGTTTTTTTTATATTTATTCACATAAAAACTCATCGGGTGTTCGTCATGTTTTTTGACTTACTGCGGTTTAAAATAAAAAAAATTTTTGTGATTCTTGTTTAATTTTAAAATACCTAAAAACTAAAAAAAAAAGTCATTTATTACATGAACAGATTGGTCCAACAACAAGCTCCTTACAGAAAACATCAGATCCAGATCAGATCCAAATAAGACCGGATTAGACAACGGGATCCAGGATAAACCATGCGGACCATCGTAGACTCGTGTTTATGGGCAAATCTTCTCTGAGTCTAAAAATCATAAAAATGTTACCACTGAAATCTAATATTTCATTTATTAAATATTAAACATTTCCTCTTTAAAACACACGCTTTAGTTTATTCTGGTTTGTTTTAATGCTTTAAAAAAACAGAAAACTCGTCTTAGGCTTTTTATTCTGTCTCATTTAATCCAGTGTGTGTGTGTGTGTGTGTGTGTGTGTGTGTGTGTGTGTG
>NW_013952529.1:1251023-1253126 GCF_001266775.1 Austrofundulus limnaeus | reverse complement strand
GTGTGTGTGTGTGTGTGTGTGTGTGTGTGTGCGTGCGTGTGTGTGTGTGTGTGTGTTTATTTAAAGGTTGAAACTTGTGCATGTTGTAGCACTGACCCTCATGAGCTTCCATACCTCACATCTCTTATTTTTCATCAGCATTTATTAATAAAATGACCTGTTTATTGTCCTGTTTTCAATGACGTTCACATTATGTTTTTGTTCATTTGCAGCAGGACAAATGCTGTTTATAAGAAGCATAAAAAGTGCTGAAATCACCGTATTTCCTTAAGCTTCACATATCAAATATACGTTTCACAAATGACACACTTGGTTGTAAACATTCTGCAATCAGTGTAGAATAATCTAGTCCAGGTTTGAAGTCTCTTTGTGTTTTAGTTTTTAAATTAGAGCGGATTAAAGATGCTCGAGGTAGTGAAAACAGGAGGAATCGCCCTTTAGCCATTCCTGAAAACTTCAGCGTTTTTTTCTCATAAATTTATGAGTTTTTTTCTTGTAAATTTCTGACTTTACCATGTCAGAAAATATCCAGTTCAAATGTCGCACATTTCTGCTTTTAATTATGGAAATTTCTGAGTTTTTTTCTCGCAAATTTATGACTTTTCAAAATAAGAGAATTTCCTTTTTTTTCCCACAAAAATTTCTGAAATTAATCTCAGAAATTCTGAGGTTTTTCTCAGAGATTTGCTCCTTCTTTCTTTTTTATTTTCATCTGCAAAGTGGCCCTAATACGCCGTCGTACATTTCAACATTTAAACTAAATCCATTAAAATAAAGCAGTATTCATTCCTGAACAAGTCATCGTTAGACGTTTTTAATTACAAGGAATCACAGAAACAGCAGAAAGTATAATTGAGGTGTTTGTTTCTCCACTGACTGCAGAGGAAATATTCTCCGATGAGACGTGGAAACTGAGGCAGATCCTAATTTCGGAGTTAAAACTTCTCCAGAGAACAAACACGAAGCAACCTGTAATTATGCCTGCTTATGCAGATCAACGTGGTGTTCCCATAATAAACACGCACGCTGTAATTCCTCAATTACAGACACGCAGTCACTCATCACTGAGCCACAGAGGGAATTAAATAACCCGTTTTCCTTCAGAGCTGCAATACATCAGAGTTCCTCTGGTGGTGGAGACGCTCACAGAGACTTCAGCTGGAGCAGATACATCACATTCACGCTCAATAATTGATTCAAAACAGACAAACAATCAGCTTCCTGTAAGCCAGTCTTCTGTCAGCTGCAGATAATTCCTGAACAGTTTGATGCCTGAGTGCAACTAGAAGCAGGAAAACAGGAAGCTGAGATAAAAGGAACAGATTAGTGACGGATGAGAAAAATATGCATGTGAGGTGGAAGAAGAATCACCTCCCTCCACAGGGGTCCGGTCCCGCCGGTGGCCTCTGCCCTCATTAATCATGAGCGGTCAAGGGTTGGCATGTTGGCCATCGTACGCTGTGAAAGGGCAGCGGAGATGGCACAGCTGGTGCACAATGTGACCAGGCCTGACAGTGAGGCGTGCTGCAGGAAGATACAGAATCAGCATCATCAGCACCGCTCTGCAGGGCACCAGAGTCCACGGACATGAGCTGAAAATGGTTCTGGTGCTGGTGACTGTGGTCAAACTGCAGGCAAATCTGAGTTTTTACTGACAGTCTGAACGTGACAAACCTGTTGTCAGAAGGTCTGAATGAAGCATCAGGACCTGCAGTGTGAACAGGTGTGGCACCAGATCAGCAGGTGAGCTTATAGAGACCAACAAGCAGCTGAAACAGCAGCATTTATTCTCCTTAAGAAAACGATTTAAACATGAAAACCTCTTAACAGTCACTCCTGAAATCCCTTAAGTCTTTTCACGTTTTTATTTCTTTGTAAGGGTGTCAAGCTACAGGTCAGAACCGGAGGAAGTCGTCTGAGAACCTGGTTTATAAAAAGAAAAATAAAACAGTAGAGTCTGGAAACATTTAAAGGAAGAAACTACATCGCTTTTACCCACCGGTGGAACAAAGACTGATAAATTAACAGAAGTCCAGTCAGAATTCAAAAAACATGAAGTCTTCTTTGATTTATTTATTTATTTATTCAAACAAACTATATATA
>NW_013952529.1:1249033-1250967 GCF_001266775.1 Austrofundulus limnaeus | reverse complement strand
GACCCGGAGAAGGCACTCTGCCCTTTTCCGGCTCAAGACCATGGCCTCGGATTTGGAGGCACTGAGCCTCATCCCGGCCGCTTCGCGCTCCAGCGAGAGCTGCAGATCTCGTTCCGATGAAGCCAACAGGACCACATCATCCGCAAAAAGCAGAGATGCGATCCTAAGACCACCAAAACGGATCCCCTCAACACCTCGGCTGCGCCTAGAAATTCTGTCCATGAAAGTAATGAACAGTTTGCTTCATGGTTTAAATATATATATATATAAAGCAAAAACCATGACAAATGAAAGAAAAAGCAAAAAGAAGCAAAAATCTTATATTTGCCTCTGTCTTTTTCCTGAAAATGAAATTCTAACTAAAACAAATATTAGTTCCTTCCTGAACAACAATATATCAGATAAAAAAAACTTATCTAGATGTTTTATTTTGACTATTTAAATAAAGAACCGCGTTGGTTTCCTAAATGTTACTTCAACGCGGATTCAAGTTTGAAACAACGACAATTTGAAAATTTGTTAAAGAAATATGAAATTGTTTAGTTTGTATTAGTTACGGTTCGAGGAGTTGATTTTTTTGTTTTGTTTTATTATTTGGTTTATCTTTGTTTGAAATACATCTTTTTAAAGGAGCAGATATAAGAATTTCTTTTCTTCTGCTGCTGCCTTTAATTTTGTTTGATTTGTACAGTTTTATTGTGCAAAATGTTTTGTTTGTTTTGTAATTAAATGAATTAAATGAACTAAGCAATTTCAATATACTGTATATATTTGGGTTGTTAAAAAAAGCCCTGTATCGATATTAAATTAAGGTTTAAAATGTAAACTTTCAAGCCAATGTTTCATTTTTGTGTTGTAGTTCAGCCTCCGGCCCCTAGCTGGCCCCCCTGCCCCGCCCACTTCCTCCAAGGCGGAGCTAAAGTTGTTTTGTCTGTGTGAAAGTATTTACGAGGCTTCTGGCAGGTAAAGCTGTGGTTGTGGGGCTGCAGCAGGGAGGGATCGTGTTTTGGGATGTTTTTCCTGAATCTGATGAACGAGCAGCAGAAATGAAGCCATTAATCCAAAGACTCCAGGGAGTCGCTGTGAGGAGGAGGAGGAGAGGAAGAGGAGGAGCACAGATCCATCTTCCTGCCTCCTCCTCATCCTCCTCTAACTTGTTCATCCACTTATTTAGATTTTGTCTTAATCCTTTCATTTTGGATTATTTTGAACATCTCTATGATCCTTTTACTGCATTTTACTTTTCTTTTTGTTCATAAAACGTCCTCCAGAACTCCTCTTTTGTCATCCTGAGTGAACTCACACAAGACATCTCACACAAAGATTGAACAAAAATCTGTTTTTACTTCTCTCCTTTCAGCCCAGCTCGTGTTGCTTTAATGCCTTTCTCAAAGCAACACTTAAACCGGATCTTATTCTGCGTCTGTGGCCTCTCCCACCACACTCCTCTGGCTTTCTGTGGGTTTGATTCACTCCTCCTCCTTTAGAAATAACCCGAAAGGCAAGAAAACATGAAGAAGAGGAAAAACAAGAGCAAAAGAACGGTCCGTGTCAGAGAAAACACGGAGCGCTCCCCTCTGGGAGAAACACGACGGGGACAAGTTCTCGTTCCGGCGGCCGTGTCGTGTTTGTACGTCGGAGGTTTTATGTGCCGCTACGAGAATTCAGGGGAAATTACTTATTACTGGAACTACTGTGGCCGAAGGCTGGGAATGTAATTCTGTAACAAACTCCCAGCAATACAACAAACACACACTAACACACGCACACACCTGAGGCGGTAATGCTGTATGTGCAGGAGCTGTGTGACTGTTGATGTGTTGCAGAGGCTGCACTTTTTATCTGCATCCTCTCTGCAAAGCAATAACAACCTAACCTCTATCTGAACACACACACACACACACACACACACACACACACACACACACACACAC
>NW_013952529.1:1240654-1247771 GCF_001266775.1 Austrofundulus limnaeus | reverse complement strand
CACACACACACACACACACACACACACACACACACACACACACACACAGAGGCAGCTCTCCCGTGAAGATGACCCTCGCAGGCAAACAAACATCAGACGAACTCCTCCATGTTTTTTCCTCGTAGGTTTGAACTTGTGTGTGTGTGTGTGTGTGTGTGTGTTTCATGTAACACACATGACCCCTCACAGCGTAACGACTCACACACTCCATCTTAATCACGTTTTTAGATCCACCTCATTAATAAGACTTGTGACATTTCATCATCTCATTGAACTCGTGTTCTTCATCACTTCCTGTTTGTAAAAGGAGTTGTTGTTTCTACAGAAGCCCCCTCATATGCCACACATGTACCGTCAGATGTAAGGATTAAAGTCAGATGATAACAAACGCTTTGAGCCGCGGCAGACAAAAGGATTCCCTGCAGCTTCACGTCGTGGATAAATTGGATTAAATCGACTCGGAGCAGATGCCTTTTAGTGGATTTTAATTACACGTCCCAGCATGGAGTCAATCTGACTGTTAGCATCCAAATTAAACTATTTTCTTGCTTTTAAACTTTGGTAACAAGTCAGCCGATGATTAAAGTTTGATGAAGGTGTGGAGATTCACTCGTGTCTAACAACGAACGTTTACTTTTTTCATAAAAAGAACAAATGTTTTACATAAAGTAGCAAAGGAAGCAAGCTTCTCTAGTTTGTTTCACTTTGTTGAAGAAGCTTAAAAACTCAGAAAATGAGCTAAAATCCTAAAACACAAAACTGTTATTATCTAAGTGGATCTTTTTAGTTCTTTTTTTTATGCAGAGACCCCAGCCCCCAAGTAAGGGTCTCTGTAGTACATGTTGTCCTGTGGGCAGAGTTGGCCCTAATCATGATTGGAGGAGGTCTTGATGTGGGTGGAGTTTGTCCTAATCATGATTGTCAGAAGTCTTGATGTGGGCGGAGCAAGCCCTTATCGTGATTGGTGGAAGTCTTGATGTGGGCGGAGTTTGTCCTAATCATGTTTGTCAGAAGTCTTAATGTGGGCGAAGCTGGTCCTAATCATGATTGACGGAGGTCTTGATGTGGGCGGAGCTGGCCCTTATTGTGATGGGTGGAGGTCTTAATGTGGGCGAAGTTTGTCCTAATCATGATTGTCAGAAGTCTTGATGTGGGCAGAGCAAGCCCTTATCATGATTGGGAGGTCTTGATGTGGGCGGAGTTTGTCCTAATCATGATTGACGGAGGTCTTGATGTGGGCGGAGCTGGCCCTTATTGTGATTGGTGGATGTCTTAATGTGGGCGGAGTTGACGCTAATCGTGATTGGCAGAGGTCTTGATGTGGGCGGAGCTGGCACTACTTGTGATTGGCGGAGGTCTTGGTGTGGGCGGAGCTGGTCCTAATCGTGATTGGCGGAGGTCTTGATGTGGGCGGAGCTGGCCCTACTCGTGATTGGCAGAGGCCTTGATGTGGACAGAGCTGGCCCTAACCATGATTGCCGGAGGTCTTGATGTGGGCGGAGTTGGTCCTAATCGTGATTGACGGAGGTCTTAACATGGGCGGAGTTGACCCTAATTGTGATTGGCAGAGGTCTTGGTGTGGGTGGAGCTGGCACTACTTGTGATTGGCGGAGGTCTTGGTGTGGGCGGAGCTGGCCCTAATCGTGATTGGCAGAGGTCTTGATGTGGGCGGAGCTGGCACTACTTGTGACTGGCGGAGGTCTTGGTGTGGGCGGAGCTGGCCCTACTCGTGATTGGCAGAGGTCTTGATGTGGGCGGAGCTGGCCCTACTCGTGATTGGCGGAGGTCTTGATGTGGGCGGAGCTGGCCCTACTCGTGATTGCTGGAGTTCTTGATGTGGGAGGAGCTGGTTCTAATCGTGATTGGCGGAGGTCTTAATGTGGGCGGAGTTGACCCTAATCGTGATTGGCAGAAGTCTTGATGTGGGCGGAGCTGGCCCTACTTGTGATTGGCGGAGGTCTGATAATGACTTAAGTAAAACTTATTGTGAACAGGTAAAGATAATTTATTGACTTCAAATTTTGAGCCACGAGCACCTTTCTGTCTCAAGTTAAGACTAATATTCACATTTATTTTTAGCGATCTTTTTACGGACTGGTTAGGGATGTATTGATCGAGACAAATTGTTAACGTTTGTCCACTTTTACAGTGTTTAAATTCCATGCAGCTAGCACCTTCCTGTCTCAATTTATGACTGAAATTAATCTATATTTAAAAAATAAAGGTGCTTTCTGCCCGATTCAACCAAGCTGCCCCCCGGCTTCTTCAAACCCCATCGTCAATCCAACATCTTGGGCCAACTCCTCCCACAAAGTAAGAAACCCCTACTCAGTGACTGCAGAGACCCCCGTCTCCCAGCCCCAGCGTGGGGTCTGACTGTAAGGCAGCTGATCTCTCAGCGACGCAGAGTTTTATTGATCTGAACCGAGTCAGAGAGCGTCAGATCCTCCTGCAGCTGCAGAGATCAGAGCACTGCAGCATCTTCTGCCGTTATGACTGCAATCCTTCAGCAGCACAGAAACAGAATGAATGTATATCATGTTATCAGACGCCGCAGAAAGAAGGATGCTGAGAGTCCAAAAACCGAGCAGTAATGCAATTCAAGATGGAGCAGAAAGAAAATCTATTTCGAACCCGGCTTTATTAATACCAGGGCTGCCTACAGGCAGAGCGGGGACGATTGAGTTGTGGGAATCTGCAGGAAGACGGGGAGGGGGTTGGGAAACAGCAAAAATAAATAAATAAATATTAGAGAGGCCATAATAAATCACCAAAAATGAATGTTTAAACCAAAAGGAAGGAAAATCAGTAAGTGGTGGTGAGCAGCAGACAGAATCAGGGATGTGAGCGGAGCTGAGGGACAGATTTAAAGACGCAGCATAATGAGCCAATTGATGGCGAGGCCCCGGGGTTAAACACCTGAAGCTAAGCTCTAATTGGCTGAGAATGACGGAGTGACGGGCAGAGGGATCCGGGCTGCGACCTGGAAGGAGACGGATGAGTCGGAGACGGGGAGGCGCTTCAAAAATTCATCTTCAGATCTCTCTCTGTGGCGAGGAGAGGACGGGAGCTGCAGGGCTCGCAATAAAAAGATGAACGCAGCTGCTCGTTACAATCATGTCACTCAATTATACCGCTAACAGCCAGAATGAATTAGAAAAGAAAATGTCTTCTACAAGAACTCAGGAGGGTTTGACAAGCTGCGAGACGACACCTCCAGTGTTTTAACCCAGCTTTGAAGGTAGATCTGTAATTTAAAACCGTTCCCTTTCATCACTAAAAACATTAATCCCTTTGAGGGTTTGCCTTTTTATTTTCTGTTCGTTTAAAAGAAAGACTAAACTCATGAAAGTTCCCTGTTGATCATTTGTTCTGTGGCTCCGTGGGAGCTTCACCATCCAATGAGCCGTCAGAGAGACCATCAGAACTCAGATCAAAGTCTCCATCAGACCTGCAGAGCAGCTGCAATAAAAATACAACTATCACGGCTCAAACTCTTTGTTTCAATCAGACTCCTCTGCACAAATCCTTATAAACCAAAGTAAACTACAACCAAGTCCTGAAGTCTAGTTTAGCTGAAAAATCTGAATGTTTAAGAGAATTACTGGTTTATAAAGGGAGAATTCCTCACCTGTCACTGTTCATGTCATTAAATCTAAAAGACTGCAGAAGGTAAGATACATGAACGTCCAATGATAACATGTCAATCCATCAGTTAGCACAGGGGTGCACAAACATTTTCCCTGAGGGGGCCAAAACAAAAATCAATCTGAGGGCTGCGGGACAAGTGCAATAATATAATACATGAAATTCAAATACTTCTTAAGTAAAGTTGTTTTATATTTTTATGATTAAGCTAGCAGCCAGTGCAGTAGCCCACATTTTTTTGTTTGTTAGCTTTTTATATCCAATGTACGTGCAGCAAGTTTGACGTAAACCCGAGCGACAGAAGCTCATGGGAGTTTTTATAAATTAAAATTTGAGTGTTTGTGGTCTTATGAAGTGTGCACATCTAGATGTGTGCTTGAATCCAATGTTTCTTGTAGCGTATTTTGTTTAATTTTAATATAATTCAAAGATAAAGAAAGTGCCATGTGTTAAGACTATCACAGACCTTTATATGTTGGGTAATGGTTGGAATGACTAAGTGGAAATATGGTGTTTCAGCATAAAACAGCAGAACACAACCTAGAACCAGGACAACTGCCGGTGGGCCACATCAAACGGCTTGGTGGGCCCATTTTGGCCTGAGGGCCCCACTTTGGGCACCATTGAGTGCAAGTCTTAAAGTATGAATTTTAGTTCACGCCTGACACGCTTGAGTTTGATTCCCCTGTTGGTCCCGACCTTTTATCCAGGTGTGAACACACGCATATGAACCATGGTGCGGACCAAAGAACCGGACCTAGAACCCTTTTTGAGGTGGTCTCAGTCCGTTTCCAATCAAACTCTGATGCAGTTCACTTCTAGTGTGAATACAGACCGGCCTCGAACCGAACCATCTACAGGAAACATGAGCATTTTTTGGACTTTACAGGTTACTGTAGCTAAGTGTCATGGTACTGATTAAAGGGGCAATACCATGTAAAATCAACTTTTTAGAGTTTTATATCATGTTATAATGTTATACTCATAAAAAACATGCCCAAAGCCTTGCTCTGACTCATTCATGCAAGTTTGAGAAATCCTGCAGTGTTTTTATGAAGCCATGCTGAGGAGCAAAACGACAGGTGGGGACCAGAAACACCTTTTGGTACCAGAAACGCTCCTGGGACGTGTCTTTAAGCTGAACTTCCTCATGACAGAGCACACCCCCTCCCCCCTCCCCACACACTCCGCCCATGACTCCATAATCTAGAGGGGTTTTGGCATGAGCTCGGAGCGGTGTGTCTCAGCATCTATGTAAGGTGTGTGCGAAAACGAACACCGAACCACTTGACCGCTCATCAATTGTTCGGCTACAGATGTAGAGGCCTTTAGCCTTTCAGTGATGCTGCCACTGTGGGTCAGAGAACCCAGAACAGCTCGTCTCCTTTTGGGTTGCATTTGACAAAGTCGTCCCAAATTTATAAGCATTTTATCACCAAACTGCAGTTGAATGAGCTACTCTTGAAATTATCTGGTCTTGAACAGCATCATCATTCTTTCTGGGTCTGTTACACCCCCGTCATTTCTGTCCAATGGGAGCAATGATCGTCACTTTTTTGGATTTGTTTACAAATCGTAGTCCGCTTGCAAAAAAGCACAATGTGAATGCAAAATGCACCAAACAAACAAAAAAAAATAAAGTCCACTTTAGGTCCAGACCAAACAAGTGGACATAAAAGATGAAGTTCGGGTGCTACCATGCTAATGTTTAGTTTAATAACTGTTAAAAAGACTGAATTTTAGCCATTCTGCTTGCTAAGGTCAGTTAGTAAAACCCAGAAGGTGCCTGGGAGTTTAGCTCAAACTGTTTTTATGTGTTAGAAAAAGCAAACATCCCTCATGCTGTTCTGAAGGACCTGATTCAGTTCTGTTCTTCTGTTCTTAACTTTAGGGAACAGATTTCCAGAAGCAGCCGAGGAGTTTCAGACTGCATCGCAGCTTTTTGTTTTAAACAACGACGTGATCCGGTTGGTCTCATTAAGTCTTAACTGCCTGCAGGCACTCGAGTAGTTTGCAGCTGGGACCAAGTGCAGCATCTCCGGGTCGAAGGTCACGATCCTGAAGCGTAGGCTGCCAAGTCTGGGAAGCCGAGCTATCTGAGGATATACAAAGCCAGGAGGTTGTTGTGGTTTCCAATCTAAGCTAGGTGAGCTGATAACACAATAAAAAAAGTTGAGCTGCTTCACTGAGAACCTGTTTGTGACAGGGAGGCTAATAACTGCCTCACACAAAGTAATCTAAAAGTATTGTCCTGCTAGAATGAAGCTGCTGCTGATGCTTAAATCAATACGGCACAGTGGAGAGCTGCTGCAACAAACCTCTGCAAACTGGCCATGTTTGTTAAATATCCTTCAAAGTTGAGTTTAACAACACTTAAAAATCAGGCAGAAACCTTGATGGCTTCGTTTCCTGGAAATGAAGATTTTATCTTATAGAAAGAAAAGTCTTTAAAAGTTCAGGGTTCTGGTGATGTTTTTCTTTCAGTTCGGTTATATTTAGTCTCTTTTGTCTTCCTGCAGATCAAAGAAGAAGTGGAGAGGACTTGTTGGGCTTTACGCCGAAACAGCCTGAAATGTCAGAACAGTGGCGTCGCATCGAGCACGGATCTTAACGCACGCCCACCGAGTCTTTGTGGGTTTTTATGACTCCCTCGTAAAGTGTGTGTGTCTGATCACACACCTCTGGAGGAAACAAAGACCCCATTAGAGCCTTTGTGCTCGTCTCTCTGCGTCTCTTTCTGTTTAGACACCAGTGCTGTCTGTCACTGAGTTTTGTTTTGTCCACCAGCGTAAAGCAGGGGGTGAGTATCGACAGGCGTCCCATGACATGGTTTGCCTCTATTAGGAACACTGACGGAAGAAAAGGATTTATTGAGTCCTGCTACTCTTCAAGAAAAACAGAACGAGACGATTGGAGGGAAAATGAGACAAAGCTGGCGACTCTAATCGGCTTCTGAAGACTCGCATTCCAGCTGCAGCAGTCAAATTGAAATCCCAGCAGCGTTACTTATTACTCTGAGCTGATGTGGCCGAGTGTTGGAAACAGTGGAGGTTGATGTTGTTTGAAAAACCTCCAATGAACGTGAAATGTTGCAGCCTGAATACTGTCAGTAGCTGTGTTTCCATTGCAAATGTGCGCAAAACTTTGTCGATATTCTGTTAATGTTGAAAAAACACAGTTTCACAACTGCAGTGTTTCCATTAAGTAAGAAATGCTATTAAAGTCACGTGAATACGTTTGTTCTCGTGATAAGTCATTACAAACATGGCGGCGATGGATGTAAACACATAGCATGTTGCTACCACGACACTAGCGCTCATCATCAGAGGAGACGTCGGGGACTTATCCAGGCTTTTGAGCAACAAACCCTTTATACTTGTGAGCAGCCAGGTATGCAGCATTTTTGGGAAATTGTAGTTGGTGAGTTTACTACTTTTACTACTTCAGTGATTTTACGACTATTTCTACT
>NW_013952529.1:1230064-1240554 GCF_001266775.1 Austrofundulus limnaeus | reverse complement strand
ATATATATGTGTGTGTGTGTTGATAAGTCTGAGTGGTCTGATGACTGACCTTTGTATTTGTTCAAATAATTGTTATGGGCAGGTTACAATATTAAAATATTTGTCATAATCATGTCTTGTGATTATTTGACAGGAGTTTTATTTTTAAACTGTAAGTGTATTTAATTTAGTTATGTTAGTTATGATAGTTTAGTTATGATGTAACATTAAAAATCAAACCAAGATTTATAATAATTATCATGTTGATCCATACATTGGTAACGTCTGACTGGGTCTCGTGTCACTTTATGTTGAACAAATTGGGCCCTGAGGTGAAAAAGGTTAAGAAGCCCTGCTTTAGATGACAGGAAGGTGCAGCCATCAGGGTGGATTTGTAGAACGTGACGCTGCTCAAACACAACCTAACTTATGGCTGCGTTGATAAAATCTTAATCGCTCAGACTCTGAAACATCTTTGAAGCAGAATATGGAAATGTTGAACTCTGTTTCCAGAGCTGATTAATGTTTATATTACTGAACGCCTTTATGAAGCGGCGGGTGGGTTTTCATAAAAAGCTCAAAGGTCTCATCAGCACGGCTTTTATCACCCTGCACCCCCCATCCATCGCTGTGCCCACAGAAATAAAAGGACAAATTCAATTTATCATTCACCAATCTCAAATGAGAGCAACATAAAAAATAAATAAAAGCTAAGATTGAGTTTTGGGCTGTGAACGAACTCAGCTGGCAGATTTTAAATTTACACATTCATTTCTTCCAGTTCATTTCAAAAGGTGCTCTACTGGCGAGGAATGACGAACTACTTATTGCCAACGCAAACACAATATGAGCAGATAGAGGCGACAACGAGCCAGTAATAATGTCGATTTTTCTCTGTGTCTCAAGCATTATTCTGCTTATCTTTCTGCATTTCTCTCCATCTTCTGCTCTACCATCCTCTCTGCTCTTCTTCTTTCTTTTATTTCTAATAAAATATCAGTTTTACTTCTGTTCTTCCACCTGTTTCTTCCCATTCCTTCTCTCTTCAAACCCTTTAATTTTCTTGTTTTCAGTTTCTCCTCATTTACATGCTCCTCTCCTGCCTCCCTCCCAAGCTTTCATCAGCAGTTAGAAACTGGACAAAGAACAGAGAGGTCCCTGAAGGCTGCTGGCTAGCCCTAATAAGCTCAGAAAATATTCAGCCAAACACAGAAACAATGTGACAGATAAACATGTGGGTGCTGATAATTTTAATTTTCTGCTCCTGAGGATAAATAAACATTCAGAACCACTTCACTGCTCTTCCAGAGGATTTGTTTATGAGTTTATGTCTCTAATTAAAGATGCACAGAGTTATAAACTAAGGCTCAAGTACTGTTCCTATTGTTAAATAAAATAGTTTACACCATTGTTTTCTTATTGTTCCTTTAAGCTTTTTGAAGACTTTGTGCTATTTTAGCCTTTTAAATCAAAATATTCAGGGGGTTGTGACTTTGTTTTTTATCATTTTTTATAAATATTTAACTTTATTTATCCCCATAAAAATTCATTGAAACCTCTTAAACACAATCTCAGTTCTGAAATGATAAAGAAATTAATAAAATACTTTGAAATCTGCTTCAGAGGACTTTGGCTAAAACTACGATTGCTAATGCTAATTCTGCTAACACTAAATATAGAATGGGAAGAATGCTAACGCTAATTCTCCTGACACTAAGGCTGTGTCCAAAACGGCAGGACGGGTCCTCCGAAGGTCGAATTTGTCGGCCGCATACGTCACAGCGCCGCGACGAAGGACGTCCAAAACGGAAGACTCCTCCGATGCGTCCGACAAATACGTCCTTCTTTTTCCCCGAATCGAAGGACAGGTCTGATGGATCCTTCCCGGCCCAGCATATCCCATAATGCATTGCGGCCCGACCGGAGATTTTTTTAAACTAGTAATGGCGGACGAAGCGAGAGAAAAGAATACATTTAAATAAAAATATGGTGATATAAAAATTAAAAAAAAATTAGCGGTTGTAATTCTAATACTTTTATCATTTGTATGGACGTGTTTTTAAATATTATTTTTTCGTCATAAAAAACGCGAAATAAACATGAACCTACAGCGGGTCAATTAGTTCTTCAAATGATACTTTTAAGTTAATTTTATAGTTTTGTGATATTAATAATGCTAATGTATTGATATTTTTCTAGTTTTGATTTAAGTTTGCTTGTTTAGCGTCGTCACAGTTGCTAGGTGACAAGACGTACGCCGGGGTAAGGACGGGAGGCTAGACCGTCCAAATCCACAGCCTGTTTTTTCCGGTCTTCCCGGTCTACCAAGGACCCGGCCTGCCGAGACCAGGGAGTCTGGGTCCTCCGGAGGACCCGTCCTGCCGTTTTGGACACAGCCTAAATATAGCAATGGCAGAGTGCTAATGTTATTTTTGCTAATACTAAATATAGCAATGGAAGAATGCTAATGCTAATTCTGCTAATACTATAAACAGCAATGGCAGAGTTATGCTAATACTAAATATAGAAATGGCAGAGTTCTAACACTAATCCTGCTAATACCAAATATAGCAATGGCAGAGTGCCAATGCTAATTCTGCTAATATAAAATACAGCAATGTCAGAGTGCTAATGCTAATTCTGCTAATACTATAAATAGCAATGTCAGAGTTTTAGTAATACTAAATATAGAAATGGCAGAGTGCTTAAGCGAATTCTGCTAATACCAAATATAGCAATGACAGAGTGCTAATGCTAATTCTGCTAATACTATAAATAGCAATGTCAGAGTTTTGGTAATACTAAATATAGAAATGGCAGAGTGCTAAAGCGAATTCTGCTAATACCAAATATAGCAATGACAGAGTGCTAATGCTAATCATACTAATACTAATGTAAGATCCAAGCTACTAGTGCCATTTCTGCCAATGTACATTTTAGCTAAAAGCTAACATTCTGCCAAATCTATCTGACCTGCTACTTTAAGGTAATATTTTTGATTTTTCCAGTGTTTTATTACTTTTATGTTTTACTTGAATATTGCATTTTTAGTTAGTAATTTTCTACTTTGGGTTCAGACAGCCTTTTGCTACTTTTAGCTAGTATTTTGCTTGTTATAGCTAAGGTTCAGCTACTTTTAATAAGCATTTAACTACTTTTTATGTTGCTATTGTCTTGCTACTAAGCATTTGGCTGCATTTAAATTACGTCTAAATAAAACAATTTTTATACTAACTTTAAAGTTTAGGTTAGCATTTTGCTGCATTTAGCCCAGCTTTCTGCAGTAAATTCAATATTTTCTTGTTTTCTGTAACTTATTCTGTCCAGAGTTTTTTCTTCATCTTTGTTATCTTTAACACGGTTTTATTTTTATATATAAACTTTGTTTGCTGGAGAGCCCTGGCCTTTAGTAAACCAGTGTTTCAGGCCGACGGTAATGAGGAGAAATCGTGGAAGACTCACATTCTCCACAGGAAGGAGGTAGCTGACATGAAGCAGTCTTATCAGCGTGGAGAAAAGGTCATCTTGTAGGACAATACAACACAAAGACTGAAGCAACCGGAGCCAGGAGTTTATCACAGCGGACCGGATCCAAGGACCGGCTGTGCAAAGATACCAGGAGACAGCACAACACCTGGGTCAGAATCCACTGAGAGGCCGAACAAAGAGGCTGGAACAGATGCTGGTGTGTAGCCATGTCCCGGTCCAAGCTTCTGGATCCAATCATGTTGAGGATCAGTTCTTTTATTGTGAAGGCAAAGCTTCAGTAATTAGGATCACTTTGATTAGTCACGTTATTTTGAAAAATAGGGGTTTTCTAATCCACATTTTCTGTTAGCAGTGAAAGTAATTTAGTATCAAGTATCATTGAACACTCAGCTGAAAACTTGACTAAGAAATCCACTCAGGTCAAACTCTTCCTCCCTGAATCAGACAGAGAAGATTGCTTGGTGTTTCTGAGCACAGGGACGCTGTGATAAAACATTTATGTGTAGCAGAATTTCAGGGATCTCTGTACTGTTTGATGTTTTGGAGAGAAAAGGCCAGGCTTGTATTCACACATTCAGATGTTTGCAGTGGAACTGTGGCAGGAAGAGAGCGGGATGAGTGGAGGACACCGTCAAACAAACACATGAAGAACCCAGAAAATCACCAGTAATCAGCAGCGACTTCCCAAACAACAAACACTCCTCTATGTAGATTTCCTGCTTGTTATTACTGCGCCTTCTGATGCCACATGGATGCTGAGGAAGCAATCAGCCTCTGAATAAATCAAACACATAAAACACAAACACACACAGACACTGGAGTTCTTGGATTTTTCTTGTTGTTGCCAGGAAAAAAAAAGAAAAAGAGGATGTTTGTGTTTGTGATGGTTTCTCTCGCCGGGGATCAGACAACCTCCACCTAAACGCATGTGTGCTGAAACCCCCCCTGTTGTGCCCACATTTATTAACCCTGAGACCCAAGCAGTGGGCGAAGGAGGGCGAGGGAAAAGAAAAGCAGGAGCAACGGAATCATTTCTCTCCATTACTGTGATGTGTTTCTTACAGCCTGTTGTAATATACTGCAAACGACTTTGGCAATATTGTTAATTTGTTCAGCAGTTATACAGATAAATCACAGCGTGGAAAAATAAACTTAGAGCTGAGGAGGAGAAATGAAAGACCACTCACAGAGCAACACTGATGTAAAGTTAAAATTAACTTTCTAGCTGGGAAAAGCACAGAAAATGCAGGGAATCTGAAGAAGTGTTGGTGCTTTTTGAGATATTAACATCTTCGACTCTGGGGGGTAAAAAATAAAATAAAATAAAATCTCATGTGTATTTTTTCACCATTTTCTGTTAATTTTAGTTCCTCCTTTTGACTGCCGTCACCTCCCAACCTGACATCCCCTGCCGTGACCCTAACATGCCACTGAGATGAATGCAGTTTCAAAGATAGCCGCCTCCATTATGTACACAACCTGCTACGTTAGAAACGCACAATTAAAGCAGCTTGAAATGTCCAATAATACGTTAACCCCTTTAACCAGGCTTGTGGACCAGGGGATTTCTTTCATTCCTTTTTCATTAAACCTGAGGCTCGAGGGAGAAGCTATAATGGGATATGAAGGAGAAAAGGATGCCTCACGGTGGTCTCTAGATCAATCACTCCACTGCGTGGAGAAGAGAAAAAATCTACTAATACTAATATATAAGTGAAAGCTAAATAAATGTGTTAAAATGTAATGATGTCTGCATTATTTGTTTCCAACAAGGGAAATGTTACATTGATTGTTGTGTTTATACAGCTTTATTATATAGTTAATCATACAAATAGTGTGACTTTCTTCCCCAATTTATTAATATTTATCTCCATTTTTTTACTTAAATCTGGAATTAAAATATTCTCCAACTAAATGAGTTAAAATCTGTGTTATCTACTATTTAACATATCATTTAATGTTTTGATAATAAATCAGACCAAAACCCAGTACATACACTGATATTTACCAGGTAAGTACTGACTACCTTTATAAGTACCCAGAAAGTCCCCTATTAAGAGCCTGGTAAGCATCCTGTACAATACCTGGTGAATACCCTGTTAACTACTTAATGTGTACCATATTAACTACAGTTTTTATCATTTTTGTACCAAGTATGCACACAGTTAGGTACTTTGATGTACCCAAGATTTCCTTTAAGTAACTTTAGATACATATCCAATTAAGTAACAGGTATCATTAAGTACCAGATAAGTTCCTAAGAAGTACCAAATAAGAACTGGGTATCAGGTAAGTACCAGGTATCTACCCTCTAGGTACCAGACAAGTTCCTGAGAAGTACCAAATAGGAATTGGGTAAGTACCAGGTAACTAGCCATTAAGTACAAGACAAGTTCCTAAGAATTACCAAATAAGAACTAGGTAAGTACTATGGATCTACCCTCTAGGTACCAGACAAGTTCCTAAGAAGGACCAAATAAGAACTGTGTAAGTACAGGTAAGTACCACGTCAGTAGCCATTAAGTACCAGACAAGTTCACAAGGAGTACTAAAGTAAAAATTGGGTAAACAGGGGTAGACATAAGGATATTTTTCAGGTTGTCTGTTGACAAAAGCTGGTTGTCCACTAAACATTTTGGTTGTCCAAAAGAATCTCAAGAAAAATGTAATTTAACAAATATATTGTTCTGTAGACAAAGTTTATTATATATAATTGTTCTCAGTCAGCCAGGTTGACAGGAGCTGCATGAATAAAATTTCCTCATTCTCTTCTTTGAAATAGAGTATTTAAGGCTCAGGGAGTAAAGCAGCAAAAATGTTGCTAATAAAATCTAGAGGTTACCAACATTCATAAACTTCTTTAATCAAGGTCTTTTTTTTTCTTGGTTGTCCACCGGACAACGCGGAGACAGGATCTGGTTGTCCCAAATGAAAATAGGTTGTTCCGGACAACCTAAACAATGATTATGTCTAACCCTGGTGAGTACCAGGTAGGTACCTGATTTCTTCCCATTAGGTACCAGACAAGTTCCTAAGAAGTACCAGATAAGAACTGAGTAAGTACCTGGTAAGTACCAGGAATCTACCAATTAAGTACCAGACAAGTTTCTATGAAGTACTAAATAAGAACTGGTAAGTACCAGGAATCTACCCATTACCAGACGAGTTTCTATGAAGTACTAAATAAGAACTGATAAGTACCAGGAATCTACCCATTAAGTACCAGACAAGTTTCTATAAAGTACTAAATTAGAACTGGCAGGTATCTGCCCATTAAGTACCAGACAAGTTCTAAGAACTACCAAATAAGAAGTGGTTAAATACCAGGTAAGTACCAGTTACCTAGCCATTAAGTACCAGACAAGTTCCTAAGAAGTACCACAAAAGAACTGGATAGGTACCTGGTAAGTACCAGTTATCTACCCATTAAGTACCAGACAAGTTCTAAGAACTACCAAATAAGAAGTGGTTAAGTACCACGTAAGTACCATTTACCTAGCCATTAAGTACCAGACAAGTTTCTAAGGAGTACTAAATTAAAAACTGGGTAAGTACCAGGTAAGTAGCAGGTATTTACCCATTAAGTACCAGACAAGTTCCTAAGAAGTACCCAATTAGAACTGGTAAGTACCTGGTATGTACCTGGTAAGTACCAGGAAATGTTAATCATTGCTACTACTTTAGGTTTGTTAGAGAATATTGAGATTAATAGCCAACGTTTAAAGATGAATTTGTGATTGTGTAAAAAGTGTATCATGAAAATATCAGTTCAGTTGTTTATTGTAGATTCAGAGAGGGTTTAGTTTTCCACTCGTTTGGCCAAACTTACACTGTTGTCTATGTGGAATATTTTAATAAAATTCATCACTGATGTACAATCTTCTTCTGCCAATAGCCACGGCATGCCATTCCTAATTAAGACACATGTTTTGATGTATTTTGTGAGGAGTTTCTAAAAAGATTTAAATCAAAATTTGCGAGGTAAAAACAAAAAAATAAATGGTGATTAACGGTGCTGGTGGTTATTCTTTGGCACCCTCAATGACTGTGGTTTGGTTGTGTTTGGAAAGTTTCTGCCACAGAATGTTTCTGTAATAATGACATCATTGTGTGTGCCCTAAAAGTGTCTGAAAGCCCAGAACAAACATGACTGATGGCTGAGAGGGGAAGCAGGAAAAGCTGAGTGTGTGTGAAGTATGGCACCAAGGCCACATCTATAAACTGTGTGATTTAGGCTCAACAGCTCCGCCGGATGATTTCTGATCTCCCGGCTCAAATACATCACGTCATGTCCCCGTGTTCATCACTTCCTGTCACAGAGCAGAGGCAATACTGTGCATCAAATCAGGTGAGGAAGGTGTTTGTGGAGCTGGGCAGAAAGAGAAGTATTACACACTGATGTATTCCTGCCACAGAGATCCCATCTCTTGTACTAACTAGCCTCTGTTCCACCTATCACTTCCTGTCTTTATCTCTCTGCAAAACCTCCTCAAACGTCTTTCGCTCATTGACACAATTAAGAACGCACTCATTAGACGCCAATCAACACCACCGTTAACTCCCCATCACCATAGAAACTCATTACCACCTTGACCCGCCGCTGCCAGAAACAAACATTCAAGCCTCTGCTGTTCTCTTTATTGTCGGCGCTGTCGTTCGATTGCGTTTTCTTTTTTTCCTGCCGTCCGTGGCGTTCGCTGTGCTAATGAGAGTCGTGGGTCAGGACGACTGCAATCAGCTCGTTTTCACGGAAAGGTCACTCCTCGGGATCGCGACGGTGCCGGGCGCAATAAGAAAAACAATCAGTGTCCAACCTCCATCACAGTCTCATTAACACCCGTCTTCATTAGACATCTTTGTTGTTGGAGTCCAGCTTGAAAGGACTTCATCACAAGACGCCAAACAGTTTGTCAGGTTTAGTTCTGGTGTTTCGATAAAACTCAGACATTTTCTCTTTTATCCAAAACCCAACAATCACTGGGAGTTTCCTTTTGTAATCATCTAAGTCAGTTGTTCCAAAACCCTTTAAAGGCCTGTCACATCAAATTTTTGTAACACGTATGAATGTATTTTTTAGAAAGAGGACATTAATAAAATATTGCAAAAGAAATTTCATGTCGCTGAGAAGAACAGTTGTTGAGATATTTGCCTGTGAAGTAACAGGAAGTGATGTCAAAGGGGAATGTCTGCATGTGAACAGAGTAGTGCTACAACAGCCAACAACACAGACTGTAGAGAAGAATCTGATGTTTCTTTGGATTATTTTGAGTCTCTATCAGAGATATGAAGAATCAGAGTTCAAATATTGTTGTAATAAACAAAGACCAGAGAGTTTTCTTTCTTAAAGAGTTCCCCTTTGATGTCACTTCCTGTTTCACTTTGGCTGAGCCAAGTTCAAAAAGAAATATGCCAGTTATGGGACAAAATGGGTTAAACTGTGTGTATTATTCCAACTTTCTTAAATATAAGGATGTTTTCTTTGATTTTTTGCATTTGAAGAATATGCACGTCACAGGCACTTTAAAGCAGTGGTTCCCAAAGTTGAGGTTGGAACCCCTTTATGGGTCACAAATGATCAAGTGAGGGTCCCCAGACAATTTCCAGACACTGCTTTAAATGCAAATAAATTGCTAATGGAATATATTTTCATCCTAATTATTACAAATAATTAAATTTACCATAATCAAATGTGAATAAAAGTAGTATTGAAAAATATTAATATATAGTTTATTAAAATATAGTATCCATAGCTAAATGTAGCACTTAGCATACAAGCGCCAACAGTGTAGCCGTTAGCTAAATCGCTGGTGTTGTGCAACACAAATAACACTCCAGCCAGACAAAGGTGAACAGTTTTTATTTTTAACAAAGCTTTATGGCAGATGATTTGCCTCGAGGGTTGTTAGTAATCAAATTACTCGAGTTATTTGAGGAATCGTTTTGATCTACATCTGTTTTATTTATCACCTTGAGTTTATTGATACGCTGTGGAGCTTTGATTTTATCTTTAATAACAGGCCTGTGGGTGGATGGATGCCACGGCTAAACGTGACTGACAGAATAAAGACGCGCGCTCGCACAGACCTTCAGTCCACCTTTCTGCAAAGTCATCAAAGTTCAGCTCGACTGATCAGAGACGCTGTAAAGATTTAAAGACAACTTTTGGTGCCCTTTGATCACACGTCGAGGCGTCTCCATGTGTCAGAGGATCTTTAGAACCGTCTGGAGGAGACGTCTCTGCTGCCACAACAGCTCTGGCTTTCTACCTTGAAGGCAGATTGTTTCTTTCACTTTCAATTCGCTCAAACAGTCAGAGAACCGATGACCCTGCCAGGAAAAACTGCACAGACCTCTCTTCAAAGCAGCATCAACGTGGTACGTGGGGAATATGATGGACCAACTCCTGACTGATAAATACAGAAGATATAGAGAACACAAACGACTCTCTAGGCAAACAAGTGAAACTTATATAACACATATTCATTTCTTATTAACTTAAATTCAGGGAAATAGGCTCTAATATTTATAGAACATATAGAATGACAACAAAAAGTATTTTTACTGGACGTAAGTGGATTTGAGTTGCATTGGTCCAGGAGTTTTATATTTCTGCAGTTTTTGTAGTATTTTTTCAAGTGACAACAGATGTGTGGAATAAAAACTAAATAAAAACACGTCCCAGTTGGAAGATTATGTATAAAATTCTGTTTTTGCTTGATCTGTGTGAACTTTCAATACAGAGTTTTTAATAAACAGTGACTGTTTTTACCGATTATTGTTTCTCTTAATCCCAGTTTTATTTCTTAAAAATCAAAACAACAATGGAGATATATTTATGATTTTATTTTGATCCTGTCCTCAATAATCTTTCAATTAATAACAATAAGAAAAAAAACAACATTTAGCCATTATTTATATATTTATTTATGCTGTTAAACATGAATGGACAGCATGGGGGGACTTTGTTCAAATGTTTAGACAAAGAAACCGAGTTTAAAAATAAATTCTTGGTGGTGTAGATG
>NW_013952529.1:1226381-1229446 GCF_001266775.1 Austrofundulus limnaeus | reverse complement strand
TCTGCTGCTTTCTTCTTTACATTGTTCTTTTTATGTACAGTGTCCTGAGACAACGTATGTTGTGACTTGGTGCTATATAAATAAACTTGAACTTCAACTTAAGTAAAAAAAAAAACTGTAAAACTAAATTTGATAAATTGCAAATGAAAATAAAGCCTTTTTAAACTTTTGCATGGTAGAACCAGAAGCTGCTCTTCATATTAGTGACCAACTTTGGCCTTTTTTGACAGGTTGACTTCATTTTTGCTTCTATATTTCATTTAAAAACAGGTTTCCAATCTCAGCTGGGAGTTAAGGTTCTTCTTCTACGCATTAAAAAAGTTAAACATCTGAGTGGCGCACTACCGCTACTAGTGGTGAGTAAGTGTATTGCACCTTATTCGAAATCGATGTGGTCCTGCGGCCCAAATTAAAAAACTGTTGTTCTTTTGAGGCCCTCAAGGTGGCGCTCGGCCCATGGGGTTAAGAATCTCTGTTCTACACCACACCTCTCCATCCCTGCTGCATGAATCTGAACAGATCTGAAAGACGACAACACACCGCAAGTCAATTCATGACCGCGAAATGTTCTTGACTCAGAAACAGAAAGCATTCTAACTGAATGCATGCCGGTAACATTACAGGATATCACCACAAATTATTTATGAGGATCAAAAAGTGCCTCCAGGATTATTGATTAACAACCACAGCTTGAAGTGATCTACTCCAGCTGCAGAAGAAAAGCTTCATCTGTGTGAAGGACAGCCTGAGTGCTCACATTTCTGATTCATTTGCTGAAACAAATACAGATATTTAACCTTCGGGCATAAAATACCATAAAACGCCTTAAAAAGTACACAAATTAAATGAAGTACTGCTTTTGAACCCTTTAGAGTAAATTCACAAGCTTGGTCTCTTTTTAAAGCTAATAATCTGAATTTTTAACTATTACCAGTTCAAATTTGGTAACAGTAGCATAAAATATGAATATTTGACACATAGTCCAATCCAACATGTCTCATTTGCTTATTTGTACTCATTTACATATGTCCAAACTGTACAGTTTGTCTAAATCACTCAAATTTCAACACATTGACATCACTCTGGGCTCAAATTAAAGATATAACCCCCACAAAACACATTCTACCATCCATATTTACTCACAGCATGACTAAATTAAATAAATATATATTAATATTCATAAATACTTACACCAAAACTGTACTTTCAGCCCAATTTTCGCCAATATCCAGCCAAACCGCAAGACTAAACAATATATCCTTATATCTTTCAGAGCATTAACATTCCACACAGCTTTTAAAACCACCAGCAGCAAAAAAAATTTGTTTTTCACTCACATTTGATGCATATTTGTCCTCAAATATGTCCAAATTAGCGATTAAAAATGGCGACCGGGAGTCTTTCTATCCAAATAATTTTGCTTCTCCTGGCCAAAAAAATCCCTTTTCCATGTCATGAAGCACTCAAAACACTTAACAAATATAATTTCATCTTATCAGCAGGTTTCGTCAGTTAACTGCCCAAAAAACGGTGGAAAACGTTTTCCTGTAAGCGTTAGCTGCCTTCCTTAGCATAGTAACACTGCCGAAACATGGCCGCCTCCACTGTGTTATCATCTTCCGTCACTAACAAAGTTCCCACCCCATCTTTATATACATTAAATGAAAGGTTCGGTGATTGGCTACACAGCTGTAGCATCAGAATGAAGCTCGGAGCTGATTGGCCAATTTTACAGTCAATCAAAGCTAGAAACTCGGAAACCGGAAGTTGGTCACTACTGAGATATTATTGGCCCTAGACAGCCGAAACTTGAACCCAGTTGGTCAAATGAGGTGTCAATCAAAAGAGGAGGACCTAGACCTCAACTTTGATGCATTGCACATGGACACAAGCGGAACAGGAAACACGATATGATACTTCAAAAATAAAACAAATACAAAATGGCACACGGGCGTTCCGCTGAATGTTAACAGGTTTTAATGAGTGGCCTTTAAAATGCATTTTAGTTACATTTAATGATTAATAGGTTGCCTTTATGTTTGAATTTTTACCACAGGTTGAATGTTTACCACAGTGTGTACTCCTACTTTCAGTCTGCTTGCAAATGATAAACTACTTTACCATCATTTATTCCTTTAGAGACCTAAACTTTCAGATATACCATTACGTTTTATCCACCTTCTCTCAGTGCACCACCTCCTGTCAGCTCCCCCAGCCTCCTGCTGTCTTTAGTTATACAGAAACAAGCATGTTGCCCTGGAAACAATGCAAATCAGACCCCCAATAGGCCAATTACCAAAGAACGCAAATTAAAGTCGGACCTCTTTCATTTAATGGGTTTCATCCTGGCAGCCATTTGGACACTGCACTCAGACACACCAGGCATACACTTCCATCCCTCTTGACTAACTACGGCAGTTGTTAACTCGGTGAAAGTGTGTGTTTCTGTGTGTGTGTGAGAGAGAGAGAGCTCTTAATATTTTGTGCGGCACGTCTACATTTCACTTGTGTTTGGTGTGTAAGCTTGCAACTAATGTGTGAACACCATCCACTCACCAGCTGTTGTGAACTTCAAGGATGCCAAAGTGATTGGATTGATTCACTGCAAACAGTGCAATCTCACTCTGCAGAGGGGTGGGGGTGGGGGGGCATCTAAAAGCAGTGTGTGTGTTTGTGTGTGTGTGTGTGTGAGTGTGTGTGTCGGTGCATCCATCCATCATGTGCAGTAATATATCAGGTCAATTAAAGACAAACTATGGATCTCTTTTCATCGTCTGAGACCTTGTTATTTCTCCTCCAGGGGACCGAGGAGTTTCATTACTGAACTCTGATTGTTGTGTGTGTGTGTGTGTTTGTGTGTTTGTGCTTGTGTGTTGGCTGTGGCATTCTCATTGTGTTTCAGAAAAATTATTCCTGAGTGTGTGGCCGTGTTTGTGTGTGTCAGCTTTGTTGTTACAAGGCATTTATTGATGTTACTGCTTTGGAGGAAGATAACAGGCATTTAGACTCTAAATGTGTGTGTGTGTGTGTGTGTGTGTGTGTGTGTGTGTGTGTGTGTGTGTGTG
>NW_013952529.1:1215924-1220681 GCF_001266775.1 Austrofundulus limnaeus | reverse complement strand
GTGTGTGTGTGTGTGTGTGTGTGTGTGTGTGTGTGTGTGTGTGTGTGTGTGGTGACAACAAGGCTTGCTACCTAGTAGCTGTGTACTGCCTCCTACATGGACTTAATGAAGGAGGAATTGGATCCTGATGGCTTCACAACAAAGGACAACCCTGCAGGATTGTGTGTTTGTTTGTGTGTGTTTGTGTGTTAGATATTCCTGTTATATATTTTTTCTTTAAACAGAGAGCTTTTATTTTCTGTTGTGCTTGTCTGGTTTCCATTGGCTGTGTAGCTCATTTCCTTTAAAGTTTTATTGTGTGTGTGTGTGTCTGTAACACACTCACAGTAACAATAACCCCCTGACCCACTACCAGTGTGTATAAATCATAACTTCTCACAGTGTTTTGTGGCAGAGCCTCTATAAAGTAGAGGTTTTGTCACTTTGTTTCTGCTCTGGAGCAGTCAGGTGTGGAACATCAACAGAGATATTTACACATCGAGCAACAAAGGGGGTCTTTGCCGTCACTAAAGGGGGTGTTTGTTGTTGTGTGGGAGGTTTGTCCAAGATACAATTAATGTTTGATTTTTTGACTGTTTGTTAAAGACGTGATCGGTCGGATTGCTATCTTGGGTGGGATTTAATAAACACTGGGCAGCTGGGGGGATGTGTAGTTCGATCAAAACAGCCAGAAAGCAGTGATGTTTTTCAATATGAATATTATTTTTAGTCATAACTCAACATAGACAGGTCCTAGTCGCATGAAATTAGAACACCATACATAGTTTTGAATATAGTTTGAAGATAGTTTTAAATGTGAATACTAATATTAGTCATAACTTCATACAGGAAGATGCACGTCGCTCCAAATTTTGAGTCAATAAATTAAGATGACATGTTCACAAAACTTTTATTTATATTTCTTCATCTTTTAATGTGCCCCACTAGGAAAGTCAACTCAACCAATCACAGTTTGCCAAACTCTGCCAATATTTCTAACTCCGCCCACACACCTACTCCAACAATTATGGTTAGAACAAACTCAACCCACACATCAACTCCAACAATCACAGCTGGAACAAACTCCGCCCACACACCAACTCCAACAATCACAGTTAAAACAAACTCCAACCACACACCTACTCCAACAGTTATGGTTAGAACAAACTCCGCACACAATGAACTCAACCAATCACAATGAGAACAAACTCCGCCCACACACCAACTCCAACAATCATGGTTAGAACAAACTCCGCCCACACACAAACTCCAACAATCACAATTAGGAAAACTCCGCCCAATCATCAACAATCATGGTTAGAACAAACTCCACCCACACACCAACTCCAACAATCATGGTTAGAACAAACTCCGCCCACACACAAACTCCAACAGTCACAATTAGGAAAACTCCGCCCAATCATCAACAATCATGGTTAGAACAAACTCCACCCACACACCAACTCTGACAATCACAGTTAGAACAAACTCCGCCCACACACCAACTCCAACAATCAGCTAGAACAAACTCCGCCCACACACCAACTCTGCCAATCACAACTAAGACAAACTCCGCCCACACATCAACAATCATGGTTAGAACAAACTCCGCCCACACACCACCTCCAACAATCACAGTTCAAACAAACTCTGCCCACACACCACCTCCAACAATCACAGAACAAACTCCGCCCATAAAGACAGGAACCTCCCCGTGTACTACAGAGACTCCTACTTGCTTCAAGCAGCACATTTATATTGTATACAATTGTTTTGTTTTTAATGAAATGAATAAATTTTTTGAATTGAAAAAAAAAAAAAAACATTTAAATAAAAACCAAATCCGAACATCTCATATGATCCAGTCATGTTTCCTCGAACACTAAAAGAAACTGATAAAGTCCAACAAAAGACCAGTTTTCAACTCATTTTCACCATTTATAATTAATGCTGCGAGTCATAAGTTCAATGAAGCTGATTTTTTTTATCTTTTCTTCACTTGCATGGAGACGTGGTGAGTTTTCAGTCCTCCAGACGTTCATCAACACACTGTGCCTCCTCCAGCAGCACCCCTTCCAACAGATCCACCCAGTGTTACTCATCCTGCCTGCTCACAGCTTTTACAAGTGTTGATTACAACCGATACACTGCTGCGAAAGCAAAAAAAACTGTGGAAACATGGTGATGTGTGTGTTGCTCTTTCATAAACACACAGTCGCATCGTAAAGCTCTGAATGTATTAGCATGACGTTGTTTTTTACTTTCATGGGTTTTGTTTAAAACAAATGTGTGTGTGGATGTGTGTGCTTGTGCTGAATAATCTCTCTACTTCTTCACGTCTGACGCTGTTTTTTTAAACAGTTCTCACTTCCTGTCTCAGACAAACTTCACACCCTTCTACCCCACCATGACACGCAGTAACACGCCTCAGAATAGAGGCCTGTTACCAGGAAGACTTCAGGTGTTTGTGGGGTATCTGGGTAGACTTTATATTTAATAACTCTGTCTGAGAACTTGGGTCTGAACTCAACAGTTTTTCTTTGCTGGTGTTTGACTTGTTCACTCTTATTTCCTGTTTCTGACTAGAAACTGCTGTTGATACGAGCATAATTAATCACGTCCGGCTGTGATGTGAAGCCCTGCCACAGGTTGAGGGGGAGCTAATAAACAGCCTCGGGGGAACATGCGCTCCCATAAAACAGGGGCCATTATGTGGAGGTTAGGTGCACTGCTCAAGGGCATCTCAGCAGTAGATAATGAAGAACGAGAGCCGTCAGTCTGCCACCGGTGGGTTTTCGTGGAAATTCGGAGGTGATGCGGTATTCGCCGCCTGTCTCACGTCTCATTGCTTTGATTGATCTGTTGATGAGACGATCTTTCAATCTGAAATAAACACATCTGAGCGACGATCATTCATGTTCCTGAGCGAAGGTGCCGCACAGACACACACAGTCGCACAATGTTGGCACGAGCATTAAAGCACCCTGACTGGTATTCTGTTAGTTTTTACTGTCAAACTTCTCAGTTCAGCCGTTTGCATCCAGAAACCAGAAGAAACCAGAAGAAACCAGAAGGAACCACAGAACAAACAGACCCAGGAGAGGATTATCCATCTCTTCACAGCATTAATATGGGATCAATCTTGTGCCAACAAGAATTGAATTTGAATTGCTCAGATTGAATCTGAATGTTCATAATTTGAAATTGAATGCATTGGTTTGAAAATTAATGTTACTAAACTGAAACAGAATTTAAAGTTTTGTATCTGAATTAATTTTTCTTTGAAACTGTATTTTGGTTTATTAAAAATTCAGTTTGACTACTTTCACTTGGACCGGTCTGAAAGCAGGAGGGGGGCGGGGCTTGAAGTGTCTTAAAGGAACAGTAATAAAACGAGCTGTTTTGAGACACACAGCAGAAAAGAGGTGAAAGAGGAGCTGATAAAGTTAGAATAAGGAGGAATTCAAAGCAAAGCTGTAGTTCCACTTTATAAAGACCTAACTGAAGGGTTTAAATGTGAGAAGGATGGATTTATATGGGATCAATCTTGTGCCAGCAGGAATTGAATTTGAATTGCTCAGATTGAATCTGAATGTTCATAATTTGAAATTGAATTCATTGGTTTGAAAATTAATGTTACTAAACTGAAACTGAATTTAAAGTTTTGTATCTGAATTAATTTGCTTTGAAACTGTATTTTGGTTTATTAAAAATTCAGTTTGACTACTTTCACTTTCAGTTCCATAATTCAGATTTTTGTGTCACATCCTGGTCCTTGAGAAAGCCAGGCAGAGTAATCAAACACAGATCCACAGATTTATGTTTCACTTTGGTGGTTTCCCTTCTGTATTTAACCTAAATGTTTTATTTTAAGAGCAGAGCTACAGAAACTAACCAATGTGAGGAGGATCTCAGACTAGCCGTTAGCTCATCAGTCCAGTCAGAATTAAACCATTTCTGCAAATTCAGCTGTTCAAAGAGCTTTCTGCAACTTGTTTTCTCTTTTTACAACTGTGTGCAGCTGTTTGGTCAACAACAGCTGTTTTTAAATAATCTGATTTGATCTGACAGGTAAGATATTCACTGTTCATATCCTTTCCACAGAACCCCACTCTGCTCAGGTCAATGAGGTTGTCAGGTGCATTCAGGTGCACCTCCAGGGTTACAGGCAGCTGCAGGGACAGGAAGATGGGTGACGTTTGATTTTCTGCACAACGTGCTCGTTTAAACAAGGTTTTATGGGTGCAGGCTGTTATTTTATACTTCACGTGTTCCTACATAAAACAAGGCCGATGTATAAAAAAAAGGATGCACTCTCTTAAGTGCTCCGTACTGCTTGGCTTGGCAGAATGACGAAGAAGTGGTGTCAGCCAAACCAGTCCATACCCAGCAGGTGAATTAAAAATCCATTTTTATGGAGTTACACATTAGCCAACACTCACATTACCGTCCGTCACATAAAGATATTTTATAAGAAACGGGCGAGGCGACGGCGCTGCGATGTAGTTTATAACCTCAGGTGAATTAAGTCTTAATAGAGTGCTGCATTAACCAAGTCTCACATCGCAGGAGGAGGAGGAGCGGGGAGATACTAAAGCAAGATTTACAGACTGGAGGTGAATTTAAAGTTCATCTTTATTGGGTAACATATTAGCCAACACTTACATTATCATCTCTCACATAAAAATATTCATTTATCAGGAAGGGAGGGAGACAGAAGATGGGAAACCAAGTGAAGATGCACTTAAAAAGCTTATATTTATAGAAATGTTCGGGGG